>NC_045746.1:22164233-22192060 GCF_008692095.1 Etheostoma spectabile | reverse complement strand
GCATGCATGAGGAGTTATTAAGTAGGTTTTCAAAAAATATAGGTTTTTATTAACGAAACAAAAAACAACTTATTTACAGAAAACAAAGTATAAAAGAGGTCAACTAAACCAAACTTAACTCAGGTAATATAACCTTAACATACGCTGAACCAAACAGACCTAGTCAAACTAAACCAACCTCCCAAGACATAGACATGGGAGAAACTTATATAGTGGCTGACCAGGACCTTCTGACTAAAAGGGGGAAGACAAACACATTATATAGACAAACCACAATAACTACAACCCATGTTGAACCAACGCTACCTAATATAGACTAAGGATAAATCAGTCAAATAATCATAAAGTATAACTAGCAAAGAAAAGAACACAACTCAAAAATGGAATAATCTGCCTCCCCCATGATATGGGGAAAACATGGCGCAGTCCAGTTATCTATTTCCTATTTAAACAGCGTCCTGTCGAAGCGTCCTTGGGCAAGACACTGAACCCCGAGTTGCCCCCGGTGCTGCGCATCGGAGTGTGTATGTGTGTGAATGTTTATCTGATGTGCACCTTGTACGGCAGCCCCAGCCACAGTGTATGAATGTGTGTGAATGGTGAATGTTCCCTGTACATGGAAAAAAAAGCGCTTTGAGCAGTTGTTAAGACTGGAAAAGCGCTATATAAATACAGCACATTTATATAAATACAGCACATTTAATAAAACCATTTGTAGAACCTAAGTGTGTGTCCAGGTATTTATTTTGTGTAATGTGTAATGTGCTGTAATGTTACCACCCTGAGTCCTTGTTGTTACTATGGGTGGCAGCTAGTGCGACCATCACAGGGGGCAAAAAAAAACAAAAAACTCCTTGCTCATTGTAGCAGCTGAGACCTGTCCTACCACCTGGGGGAATACAAGAATGTGGACAAAACAAATATGCTAACACAGATGTTTTTATTTTAAAGCAGATGTTATATTACATTGTAACAATTAATGTAACAATTATGAAATCTGATCACAGCACGGCTGTCTTGGAAAGCAATAGACAGACAATGGCGAAATGCCTTGACACCTAAATTCAACTAAAATGTAACAATGACCAACCAGTGTTGGACCTACAGTCTGTTGAGATGCCTCTCCCAACGCAGAAACGAAGCGCAATCACGGCCTAAAACGTTAAGACACGTTAAGTAAAAAGATCCGCATTTTGCCGTAATCCAATGACATGAAAACAAGTAATCCACGGCGATCAGTAGATCCACAAAAAAGGGTCCCGGTGTATCCAGCACCGTCACATTCACCAGCCAGCTCCACACAGATGAACGAGGCCGCTCCACTTTGCCGTTTAAACAAAGTGGAATAAAACACATACAAGTACAAATCTACACAAAACGCACAATCAATTAGTGAGCTGCAATGTTGGCACGGCAAAATGTCCAGACTAGTGCAACAGTACCTTTCGTTTTTGGTGTCCTGCATACAGTGTGCGTCGACAATGGTCTCAGTTGAGAGCTACTTGTCATTTGTCAAATGACCCAGAGCCCTGAAAAAATATATTTTTAACTATAGCCATATATAAAATAAGATGCATTAACTACCACCTTTTAGTTGTTTTCGGTTATTTAAAATATTTCTAAAATATCTGGACATGTCAGATGTAATTATTCCTCTAATTTTTGAAGCGGGGAGGAGGGGTTTGAGATTTGGGACCAGATATTTTTAACACCTTTCAGAATGGTAAAACAGTTAAACTCCTCGAGGTGTCATGTGCATTTGACTTGTTTATGGAGGACTCTTACTGTTCTAGACTCTAAAACATCAGGCATTGCTATCTGCCAGTGAGAACCTTGGATGCAAACGCAAGCTCATTGTGCTGGTGTTTGCCAGTATAGGTCATGTACACACTGTAGGCTGGCAATCCGTGGACTTTGCATTGGGGGGGGGGCTATCTAAATCAGGGGCAGTTGGCAAAGCTGTTCAATCTCAGCAACTATAAAAGCATGTTGACTTGGAAAAGGCGATGTTTCCTGTACCCGTAGAATTGTATAATTCAAATTCAAACAAATGTGCTAATCTGTTTTAATCTGTTGGATCATTCAGGCAAATTGATTCCTAATGAAATTTGACTTGTAATGTTGACTCAAATAAAGTATATAAAATGTGTGTGTGGGTGTGTGTGTACATCTGTGAAGTTATATTGGGAAACAACATGGTGCATTAAAAAAACTATAATTATATAAAAAAGCAGGAGTTGATGTAGCCAAACATAAAATTTTGCAAGTAGCAAAATATAAAACATGAAACCTTATTTGCTGCTATAAACATTGGACCGAAATATAAAAAACAAAACAAGAATAAACGTAAAAAATAAGTTAACAAACCCAGAATAAAACACATATACTGCATATTTTGGGGTACATTCCACTTCTACTTGACTAGTTAGACAGTATTAAGATTACAAGTAAAATAACGAATAGCAAACAAATGAATACATTTTAGATAGTTAACCTATTTTGAAATTTACAACAATTAGATAACTTAGAATAATAAAAAACAAAAAGGTAAAGGTAGGGCAGAACGTTGGCTTCTTTACAGACTACACATAGAAACAGGGTCAATAAAATATATATAGTTTATTTAGTACATATCACATAGTAGTATTAGTACCAAAAAGGAAAGTTGTAAGAATAGTGGTCTGACTTCTAGTGTTCTAGGATCTGTTTCCTTAAAAGAATCAGCATCTCTGCATGGAGTTGCTCTCATGCACATCATCATCTGCAGCCAGCCATCTCTCCTTGAAGCTGGGAGAGGGGTGAGCAGAGGGAGCAGCTGAGCCTGAAGGCCTGCTGATCCTGGCCCACCTCGCACTGTCCCTCATTCAATAAATCAAAGCCTCGATTAGGCTAACAATGACTCCCCTCAGGTAATGATGAATGGGCTGCTGGAGACGCTGAACTCTGCATACTGGACGTGTGGCGGTGTGTGGAGGTGGCAGACGAGCCTGGAGGCAGGAGGGGGGTGCAGTGGTCCGAGGGGCCGACGGAGAGGCGAAACACAAGGCAATATATTTGTGGAGTATCTTTTGACAGCGAGACTAGTCAGAGTGCTGTACGTAAGACAAAAGACATCATGACAACGTATGAAAAAAGCAAGACAACACGGAAATGACACAAAAGATTTTACCCCTTTACCCGTATTGTCTTCACTTTCGGGACCCTGTGGTATCCCTCTGGTCAAATTGACCCGTGCCTTATTTGGGGTTTTAAAAACAATTCTGAAATAAACTTTTGCTACGTAATCTATTAACAAATATTGTCTTTATCTCAATGTCAAACAATTGAGATAACATATATGATAAGGGAAGACAATCAGTCTCCACTAGAACACAACTAAAAATGGAAGTGTGATTGGTTTTTTGTCATAAGGTTATAATTCATGTTAAAAATCCACTATGGAACAAAACAGAAGTGCTCATATCTAGAATGATGTTCTGAATTGAGTCAGGAATACATGTTTATCACGGCAAATAAGGAAAGGCCGTTAATTTTCAGGTAGAAAAAATGTATACTTGTAGCCTACCATTGTTCTTCTTGTAAAAATTTGAAATGGGTCAATATGACCGGAATACCATAAAAGGGTTAAAAAAGAAATTAAAGATGAGCTAACAAAATCAAATTGAATACACAATTTTTAAATGCATTTGTATTAATATTTTTTTTATATTTAAAAAACAACAACACTTGATTTAGTGTTGTGGGCCTCCAATTGAACTGCATCATAATTTCCAGATTCTACTCATATTATAGCTCATAAAAATGAATCAAACTTAAACTTTCTAGCTTTGAAAACATTAAATATTTAATTTGTGTTAATGACACTAAATGACAACTCATTCTCAATGAGATTCACACGTAGCAAAGCTGCTCAGCTTTTATAATTACTCAGTATCTTTCAGTGTACAATTTTATTAAATTGTCTATTTAAAAGAGTACAGTTAAATATGTAACTAAATATTTAATTTAATAAAGGTCCAAAGCAAACAAAACATGTTTTTTTTTCAGTAGGCTCTGAGCTAAAAATTAAATTAAATTTGCACCATTGACCAATCTTAACAGTGCTGACCAGAGACAGCTAGAAAGCCATCTTGGCTTGGTTGTGTTAGATCATTCATTTTCATAAAACCCCTCCTCTGTCAGCGTATGAAGTGCTCCACAAGAGAGACATGGTATACAGTTATGAGACAAGAGTCAATGGTGCAAATAGGTCTCGTGAATAAACTGTTAATTTAATGTCCCATCAGAGACTTAAAGCGATTGTGAGATTAGAGCTAGCATATTTCTAGCTGGCTAGCGTGTTAGCAAGTAGCTCGGCAGTTACAGTATTTTGCTAATTAACCGTGCAAATTGTCACTATAACATCAAGTTTGCTAGCAGTACAAATACATTTTCTACTGTAAATTGGGCTTCGCTCAGTGAAATCATTTAAATGTATAGGTTGGCCAACACATACTTACTCCACTCGCATAAAAAACGGACGCTTGGTTCGGTGCCTATGGTGTTGTTATTCATGCTAAAAGTCTCCTTTAGCTTCATTCTAAACGTGCTTTATCCAAACATGCTTGGTCAGGATTATTTCCGTGTTGTTGAATTAAGGAAAAGATTAGGGGTGGGCTTGTAAAAAGTATGGGTAAAAAGTATGGGTACGGGTTTAGGAAAAGAAGAACGGGACAGTTGGGTTCATGAAAAGAAGAACGGGACAGTTGGGTTTAGGAAAAGAAGAACGGGACAGTTGGGTTCATGAAAAGAAGAACGGGACAGTTGGGTTTGGGAGAAGAAGAATTAGAGAATTGGGTTTAGGAAAAGAAGAACGGGACAGTTGGGTTTAGGAAAAGAAGAATGGAGCCAGTGGAGGTGGTTCGGGCATTGGTGAGGATGACTCCTGGGTGCCTCCCTAGGGAGGTGGTCCAGGCACGTCCAGCTGGAAGGAGGCCTTGGGGAAGACCCAGGACTAGGTGGAGGGATTATATCTCCAACCTGGCCTGGGAACGCCTCTGGATCGCCCAGTTGGAGCTAGTTTGTGTGGCTCGGGAAAGGGATGTCTGGGGTCCCCTTTCTGGAGCTGCTGCCCCTGCGACCCAATACCGGATAAGTGGATGAAGATGGATGGATGGATGAATGGAATAATTGGGTTAAGGAAAAGAACAACACAATTGGGATTTGGAAATGTGACGCGTACACAAACCCGGTCTCCGGGGTGAAAGTTCTGTGTTGTTTGACCCCAGCCCAACCAACCTCACTATATGGAATTAATGCAAGATAGTCTCTATCCTGAGAACAGGATACGACCAGTTCAAGAATGTGCCTGAAAGACTCAAACAGGTTGTCGGTTTAATTTCTGGAAAGGTAGAAGCAAGGCTGCCACTTGTATTTGTGCTTGGACTGAGGTCATAGCAACATTTCAGTATAAGACCTATAAGCAGTAAAGTCAATACCTTGAAACAACGAGTGACTGTCTGCGTATGTTGCAAATCAGAGTAACAACACTTGAACTGGTGTCATGAGACATATTTGGAGTTGAGCCATTTGCACTGAATCAGAGACAGGATCCATGAGCTCATAGAGTGTTTTTTAAAGACACTTCATTCAAATGAGCTCAGTTTGAATACTGGACTTCCAGCTGTGAAAGAGACAATGTACTCATATATTACAGGAAAATCAGCATGGCTGCTGGCACCGTGTCCTAGGAGTTGTTCGCTCTCTGTGTAGGTGCTCCAGCGTTTGTCTTGAGAGGACATCATTAACTATGGTCTGTCTGCTGAAAGAGATACTGACGTCCTCAAATTCACAACTGAGCTGGACAGTTTTATAGAAATTATACATGCATACCTGTTGTCTTGAACTATTCGGAATATTCCATTATTTCCATCTTTGGATCACTATTTTCCTTCCATCAACAGCCAGCCCAGCAAATAATCTGTGCAGGGAGGTTGGTTGGGGTGGTAGATGGGTCAAACAACACAGGAATTTCCCCCCGGAGACCGGGGAACCCGCCTTCCTAACCACAACCGTCTCGTTGTTGTGGCTGGCGTGTGTCCAGAGTAGGTTCGAAAATCGTGACTTGTACACAAAATAAACCATTATACCGTGACCATTTCACAAACAGGCGTGAGAGGTTGAACTCAACAGGTTTTGGACAGATGTTTCAAATTAAAAGTCTATCAGCGTCTCACATTGAACAATGGGCTTATTATCTGGTTGACGTTTAATGTGAAAAGTTTTGAAGAAGTAGGGTAACTAGGTAACTAAGAAGGGTTTCACTGACTGTAGTTAAACTGCGGTTGAGATAAAAGCAAAGTAGACACTAAAATGTTAAGTAAAGTTACTGAGTAATGTTACTTACTGGACTATTGGATATATTATTCCATTGTAGTTTAATTTTGAATTGTTACCTGCCTCAAGAATTTTGATTTTCTTGCCATAAATATAGACGTTTTTACCATAAATTGGTGCCTAAAAATGTATCAGAATGCAGGAGTTGAAGTCTTTTACCCTCAAAATTCCCTGGGGGAGGACCCCCAGACCACCCCTGCTTTAAGTGTTGCCCCTAAGGCCAATTCCAACCAAAAAAAAACCATTACGTATAATCACAGGCAGCCATAAATACACATTTTAAATTGCAAGTTAGTTAGAGAGCTAGAAAAGATGAAAAGATGGGGGGCCAGACAGACAATATGTACAGAGTCAACAGAGATGTACAGACTGACATTGACAACAAAAAACAACATAGTGTAGAGAATGACAGTAACAGCATACCAACGGCATAAATAGGAAGTATGTGTCAATTTGTCATAATTGTGTGCTCTTTTTGCCTTGCGTTTGCCAGTTATTTATATTAAAAAGCTGTTACATAAGGTACTGCTTATATTATTCCATCATCTGTACACAAATGTAACTAGTGAATATACGTGTCCATTGGTAGGGCTGCATGGGCGTGGTAATGTGGGCTGGTGTGGCTACAGTGCCAGGGCTGAATATTTGTCCCAGCCCGCCTCCGGACTCTTGCCTCCAAACACAAACATGTGGACCTCATTGAGTCTCCAGTGGTCCTCATTTGAATAAAGAAAAAACTTTGTTTTGCTCCCCTCGGCAATTCGCTCAATTAGCCAATTTGTCTCCATTCAATCTCAATGAGAGCAAACCAAAATTTTGTTGTGTGGAAACCTACCTTCAGCAACACAGATTGCAACAACTGTGATTGGTCCGCTTGGCCGTGGCTTGGTAGCGTTGCATTTCCCCCTACTCATTTCCGGGTTCTCCTCCTCTGTAATTAACAGTAAATCAAGGAGAGGGTTGCTCTTCCCGGCATCTCTTCATAGTTGTCAGATTCATCTAACAACCCTTATAGAGCTGGCTCTGGCTATAGGTCTAGACAGCCGGGGACACACAAGCGCCTCTCTTTATCCATCTGTGGGCATGTTCCAGAAATACTTGTTACTACTTAGCTCCGGGGAGCTTAACTTTTCTTGCCTCGCAGTTTTTCTTGGATTGGGGTGGCACCTAAATCGTGGTTGCTGCTGCCGCCGTAGTCCTGCTGGACGCACCGCCACGCCCTGCCACGCCCTCCTACGCCCTCCCATGGCCTACTATGTCCTGAACTGCTTCATCCATTATTGTTATTGTTACTATGATCATACCAACTGCTATAATTATTACAAATCATATATCTGTGTGACTGTATCAGTGTCTCTGTGTCCCAACCAGCCCCAGCAGAGGTCCACCGCTAAGAGCCATTGTCTGTCAGAGCTTTCTGTCTAAAAGGAAGTTTTTCCTCGCCGTTGTTGCACTAAATGCTTGTTGGAATTTTTTGGGGTCTTTGTAAATGATAGTGTGGTTTAGACCTAGTATATCTGTACAGTGTCCTTAGAAAACTCCTGTTATGATTTGGTACCATAAATAAAATTGAAGTGAATTGAACATTTCCTTCTACAGCTTTCTGACTCTTTGTTTCTCTTTGTGGTCGCTGCGTCACTCTCTCACTTGCTCTACCACACACTCCTCTCTCCCACACACTCCGCACGCATGGTTATCGCCGTCATCCTCTCACTCGCTCTACCACACACTACCCATGCATACAAGTATACTACCCTGCTATTCTCTTGAAGAGATACGCGAGAAAGATGCAGACATACCAGCGCACAAGTATAAACCTCACAACGGTGTAAGCCACTTGCATAGGATACAAGCCTACGGACAACCATAAATCTGCCTTGACTCACATTAAAACTAGCTCGATATATATAAATATAGCCACTAAATCTGCGTAGCCAATCTACTAAGGGGAATATACATTGGAGTATTTTGGAATGAATACGCTGTTGGCAATAAAACACAACCCTTTCTGTAGATGTTTTGCAATAAAATCCACTGGAAGGCTTTTATCTCTTTAATGTCTGTGCAGGACGTTTTGTTCCACTGATGGCAGCTTGATAGGCACAGAGTAAAACATGGCAACGTAGCACAGATTTCATGTTTGGGACCAGTATTTCTGTTCAAAAGAGAAATAACATGACTCTGTTGTTGCACTGATGGAATGAGTGCCGTGGAAATGCACATTTCATAATACAGAATATATCAACATGACATGTGAACGGCGAAAACAGCGATGCATCTCACTAAAATACAAAATACAAGGGCAGTTAAAGCATTGTGCATATGAGCCTGTAAATAAAGGCCTTTGCATTTGAGGAAAATAAAGCCCCTTTCCACAATGTACTCTGTTGTTTTAACAGTTGATCATAGATAACCGCCTAAATTGGACCAGAAAAAAAGTAAAGTTGTCCAGATGTTTGATCCCCTGTGGGCCTTGTGAACGGTGACAGCATCCAGACTGTCTCCGCCAAATGCAAGGGAAGACCCCCAACTCTGAGATCCATGCAGCAGGCTGCAACGCTCTGGCTGCTCGCTCTGCCCACCCTGCCAGATGGAGGGCTAATCACAGGAACAGCATGCAGCCCGAGCCCCTGAGTTAGCCCTGCCTGTCTGGACACAATGCAGGACACTAAGCTCTGTCTTTCATTGTACTGGACTGTCACATTGCTGTTTGCTCGCTCCCATCTGTCTTCCTCATTCTCTGATCCTGTTTAAAAGTTTGCCTCACTGCACACACCCCGTTTCCCTTCACGTTAATGCTTGTTGCACTCAAACATTCGAGAAACCCACGAGATATTCTACCATAACTCAGCGGACAGCAAACAAGAAGAACAATTTATGAATCTCTTTTCATTCCAAGAGATGCAGACCCAGTTATGTTTTGGTGTCAGCCTCCGAGTATTCTCCAGAGAGGAGCAGTTGGAGGCGATAAGAGGGACTATTCGAGGTCGATGGTATTGAGCCTGGATTCCTGTCCCTGACGAGATTAGCTGGCAGAGAGAGACAGAGATGTTAGGTAAGCCACAATTTGAAAAGAATTGCAGTTTATAGATTATCTGTAATCTTGTTGTCCCCAGAAGCCCCTCTTCCTAAGACTTATCTGTCAATGACACAATTCCATCATGATGCAATTGTATTTGGTGTGTATAAAGGTATTATATTTGTTGATGGTCAGGACATTCTTCAAGCAAAGAAATAAAAAAAGTCATCTCATGACCACTTTGAATCAACATGTCAATAAATAAACAACTCAAGCATAATTGATGTGGCCCATCTAAGACAGGAAACGTCTGTCTGTCCATTGTTGTTTAGCAACAAGATAACTTGTCAAGTACGGCTGGAATATAATTGAATTTGCTAAGGACTACAATTACTTTGGTTGCCAAAGTTTCCATTTTGATCAGTTCAATAGCATAGAGTAGGACAATCAGTACACTAACAAAAGTCCATGAGAAGGTAATAGCGATAAATCTGAACAGCCACAAGATGATTACCAAGAGAGGCCAGCAGAAGAAGAAAAAACATATATAACTTAAAAAATAAAAAAAATATGAAGACAGTACTCCAATCTTTGCCTGGGCATTCATCAGGACATTAATATCTCATAATTAGAAAACGGTCTCATAATTACAATTACAATTAGAATCTATACTTACAAAAACCCTTTCTTATAATTAGAAGAAAACTATAAACAGTTGTGTTCAGAATAATAGCAGTGTGATTGAAAAAGTGAATAATGCTCAAAATCCTTTAAATAGCTTTTAATTCCATAATATCAAAGCATTGGGACACTGCACATTCAATTCTAAATCAAAACATGATTGATCAAGTTTGTGTTTACAGAGTGAAGAAAAAGGAATATTAGGCTGTTCAAAAAGCAGCATTTTTCTTTACAATCTCAAATATGTACTGTATAAACTGAAACACGTCTTAAGGGTTTGCTTTCAACAATTCGTAAAATACGGATGCTTGGGCAAAACTCCCCCTGCAGCGTGTGTGTGGAACGCACTGGGCAGAGCAGCAGCTACGGGGCGCATGAAGATGACGTAGTACTAAGAGCAACATTGGTAGAGAGCAGTATGAAAACCTGGAATTCCACATAGGTAGGTTGGTTGGGGTGGATGGGTCAAACAACACAGGACTTTGCCCCTGGAGCCTGGGATTCTTGTCCCTTGTGTCACGTTTCCTTAACCCAACTGTAACTTTCTTCCTAAACCCAACGGTCCCGTTCTTCTTCACCTAAACCCAACGGTCCCGTTCTTCTTTACCTAAACACAACTGTCCCGTTCTTCTTTACCTAAACACAACTGTTCCCATAGTCTGCTTGACCCAACTGTCCCGCTTCTTTCCAAACCCAACTGTCCCGTTTCTTTCACTAAACCCAACTATCCCGTTCTTCTTCACTAAACCAACTGTCCCGTTCTTCTTTACCTGAACCCAACTGTCCCGTTCTTCCTAAACCCAACTGTCCCGTTCTTCTTCACCTAAACCCAACTATCCCGTTCTTCTTCACCTAAACCCAACTGTCCCGTTCTTCTTTACCTAAACCCCTCTGTCCCGTTCTTCTTTTCCTAAACCCCTCTGTCCCGTTCTTCTTTTCCTAAACCCAACTGTCCCGTTCTTCCTAAACCCAACTGTCACTTTCTTCTTAAGAAGTAGATTTTTCAGTTTGTCCTCTCAACCAGGACGTAACTACTTAATTTACAAACGCAGATGATGCCGGTCAATTATCTCTTAATGTAGTGATGATATCCATGTTCGTTATTGTATTATTGTTAGCCTACTAATTTTACTTCTTTTCCTAAACCCAACTGTCTCATACTTCTTTACATAAACCAAACTGTCCCATTCTTGTCCCCGTGTGCGTCAATCACAACGCCAAAAGCACTTGACCAAGCGTCTGTATTTTGCGCGATGGTAGTGAGAATGTGTTGGTTTCTTGAGTCTAAAAAAAAAAAAATTGTCACTTTTTTATGTTTTCAACACTACGTAACTAACTAATTAACTTTAGTTTTGTAGTTTATTTTTTGAATTTATGTCCATTAAACCTTATTTATAGGAAATTATACCTAATGTTTGAGTTAGAAAATCTGAAAATAGGAATTATTCTGACTAAAATTAAAGGAAGGTACAGAAGGTACATTTCCAAACCACTTCAATTTTTTTCAAATGCTATAAAATTGAATAAGAGACCCCAAAATTAATGAAAGTAGAGATTTGGACTTGCCAAAGAGCGTTTAGGGTAGTTGAAAAGAACATTGATACAGGTAAACGGGTCAATTTGACCCAAGGACAACATGAGGATTAAATAGATACTGAATGAAGACGCTGGATTCATTAAAACATAATGCATTTCAATCAGGAGAGACTTTGTTGCAGATATGCAAAGATGTATTGTACATGTGCATAACAGCAAGTGTAAAGAGTCTTTGGGGATTAGACTCAATCATCAAAAATATTTTAAAGGGTAGAGAAGCCAGAAATCCCCCCCCCCCACACACACACTTTAAGAGAAGACACTTAAAGCAGGGTGTCATGCTGTGATTGGATCATGAATCTCGAGGCCAATTCTGGTTGGTTAACTGAAAAGTGAAGGCCTCTTAACAGCTGAATAGTTTTTGGTGGTGAGTGAAGATTATTTAGAAGTCTTCCTGAAGGAATTTGCGCTGAACTTGATTAGAGTTGGAATGCAGTTGTATAAAAATAAACATGTATTTCAAGATCAAGAACTTTATTTGCCATTTGTGTTTTCACACATAGGAACTCTTGTGCAGTAGTTACTCAGAGTCAAGTTGAGTTTAAAAAGACAAACAAAGCATTTACATTATAATAAATAAAATTTCACAAAACAATAAAAAGTACCAATAAAATAAATAAATTGCATTCCTAAATTGCAAAAAATATAAATGCATATTGCCCTTGGCCCTAAAGACAACCCCTTATATGATAAAAGTGCACGGTTATATTTAAAAAATAAATAAAAAATAAGATGCCCAGGTGTATTGCACAGATATGTTACGTTACACACAGCACAATTTCATTTGTTTTGGCCAAAAGTCTTACTGCAGCTGGAAAGAAACTCTATAAAATCGTGTTGTCTTTGGATGATGCTGTCCGCTCGCTTGTGCCTAAGATTTTATGTACAGTTTTTGTGTACGAGCAGGGGGTGAGCTGGATGTGATGTGTCCCTAATAATTCTCTCTGCTCTTTTCTGGCAGCGCTTTGTGTAGATTGAGTCCATGGAGGGGAGTTGTGTTCTAATAATCCTCTCTGCAGTCTTTACGACTCTTTGCAGAGCCTTCCTCTCTGTCTGGGTGGTGTTTCCATACCAAACAGTGATGCCGGTGGTGAGGATGCGTCCAGGTTTTCATACTGCTCTCTACCAATGTTTCATTCAGTGGATACTGATATATTTAGATATATTTTGAATTGCTGAGTTATTTACTTCATTGCCTACTCTCTCATTATTATGACAAAACTTTCTCATAAGAGAGATTAGAGAAATCAGAGAACATTATATCATCATAATTAGACAAATAAATAAACAAGATTAATATTTCATAAGGATAAACTGATAATAAACCTCATAATTACAAGATCCATATCCCATGATTACAAAATAAGTTCCCATAATTACAAATGTAATGCACAATTAAACATAATTCCATGGGCCTGCATGTTACCAGACAGAGAGGACAGCCTGTGAATCTATTATGGAAAAAAAAAACAAGCAACACTTGCATATCTGGAATAAAACCTGAATGGAAATTACAATAAAACTATCTCCTACTTCTGGAGACCTGTATGTCATAGCTATGAGATGGTTTTCTTATAAAGATAAGGACGGTTTTCTCATGAAGGAAAAAACTTTTGAGTACTAAAAGTATGCAAATCTTGTTACATATAGAGTCAGTATTTTGGAGATACAACTCTCAAGTGTTAGTTAAAAAAGTATATGTATGTATATATATATATATATATATATATATATATATATATATATATATATATACATTTATGTTGTTTCCTTTAATTATTTGACTGTTTTCTTTATTTACATTTCATTCATATTTGTGTTGTTTATGGTGTGTGTAGTCTCGCATTGCCAGACCTTCCTCCACAGCGCTGTTCAGGAGGGTCTGGCTAGTCCACACAGCATTCCTGGATGGGAGAAAAACATGGTCTGGTTTATTGGCATTTCTTTAAACCACTCACAATCGTCTACGGAGCAATGGTGCCACAGCAAAATGGCCTCAGGAAGGAACTTGTTTTGGTGGAACATGTGTGAACTCAGATTGGACAGATAGTCTAGCTAGCTGTCTGGATTTACCCTGCAGAGATCTGAGGACCAGGTAACCCTAGTCCTCAGAAATCCTCCAAAGGTCACAATTCCAACACAAAGAAAGCGGAAGGAAAGGACATCAGCCCGAAAAAAAGCATATGCGGCGGAGCGATCCCGTAAGTGGAACACCGTGGATTTAGGCTAAAGGTCCAAATGCAATGAAAGCGTCTGACGCACGCATTTTGAAGTACACCCATTGTTATAAACAACCGAACATGCACCAAAAGTTCTTTGACACGAGTCAAACGGCTTTGACACATCTACACGACCTTTGATTTTGGATTTTACTGAAGCTAGTTACCGCACCGGGAATCAGCTGTTATTATAATATTCAATGTATATGAGAGTGTGCTAATAGTGTACTTTTATCATATCTGATGACCACATCGTGAAAATATTTTACTAAAGCGTTTTGTAAGAGAGAGAGAGAGAAAGAGCGAGAGAGAGATGGATGCGCTCAGAGCAGACAGTTCTCAGCGAGCGTGTACAGAGAAAAGAGAGAAAGTAATGCCCCCACTGATAGGGGTGTACTGTATAAATACTGCTGGTCCATTAGTCCGGTCCTACCAGACTCTGGTACATAAGCCCGGTTCTACCAGACTCTGGTCCATTAGCCCGGTCCTACCAGACTCTGGTATATTAGCCCGGTCCTACCAGACTCTGGTCCATTATCCCGGTCCTACCAGACTCTGGTACATTAGTCTGGTCCTACCAGACTCTGGTCCATTAGCCCGGTCCTACCAGACTCTGGTCCATTAGCCCGGTCCTACCAGACTCTGGTCCATTAGCCCGGTCCTACCAGACTCTGGTACATTAGCCCGGTCCTACCAGACTCTGGTACATTAGCCTGGTCCTACCAGACTCTGGTCTGATGCTTGCAGTGTGCCATAGAAGGATCAATTGAGGCGCATCAATTATCGCTTTTAGTGCGTTTGGGCCTTTTATTATCATTCTAGGGTTTAATAAAGTTATACTGAATTAAAATAACAGGCCATCTCATCATACTCTATCACATGCACTCTGCTAAAGTACCATCATACAGTACACCACTGTCATGCAGTACACCACTGTCATGCTCTACACTACCGTCATGCTGTGCATTGTGCCAAGAACCCTAATACAGTGTTAAATCTAACAGGGAGTTTCTTAATAGGGGCTATTACTCAGGTCCTGTTCCTTTGATGATTCCAGTCTATCATCCGTTCATGCCATTTTAAAGCTTGTCAGTGGGTCTTCAAAGCACATCGCCGGGGCTCACATGAAATATTGTCCATCTCTGAAACACACTGTACTCATAGTTCACTGCATGTGTTCTGACATTGAACGCAAGGTGAACTGGCTTCAAAAAGTCCTGTGGTCTCCTGGCTCCGGTTAGTGTGTGTGAATGCAGAATGTCAAGTCAGTACTTCTTTTGGTCCGTGACAGTAGTGTAATGGACACTGACAGGCCAGGAGCATGTTTGATAGAGACTCATTAATTACCCCAAGCAGGGTGGCCATCCGCAGCCTTCAGGTTGGTTGGCCTGCCCATCACCTGCCTGGTTAAGGTTAGAAATCATTCAGCGCTCCCAACTTCCTGGAAACGCATGTGTGCTCATCAAGGAGAGAATAGACGACGGTGTCGGACTCCGTCAGGGCTCCTTTGTCAACGCGGTGAACAAGACGGGGGAGGTGAGCTAAGGTGCTGTCATGGTAATACACTGCAAGTGTCAACGAAAGAAAGGAAGACCAACAGGTTGCTGTTTCTGACAACCATTTATGAGCTCCTTTTAGTTTCCCCGGGGTTTACTGCTTTAGCCTTTAGTCGGCAGGAGAAGTTTCCAGCAAACTTCATGGAGAACAGTGGGGTCAAAACACCGGTCTGTTTTAACCATACATTTTATGGTTTTAACCGAATATTCTTTGGTCGAGCTTAGATAAAACACCAAATCCATGTTAGTGCAGCGTTCACTATCGGGCCTGTTTGTAACCGTTATTTATACTATTGTAATTTAAGATAATATTTTGGGGCATTTTTCCCTTTTATTAGATAGTGGATAGACAGTAAAGGTGGGAGAGAGATGGGGAATGACACAGGTTAAACTCGAATCCGGGCCGCTGCAGCACTCAGTCCACATGGGGCGCACACTCTTACTGGGTGAGCCAGAGGTTGCACGGTATATACTAGTTTTTTATTTAGTGGGGAAATTACAATTTACATTTGTCAGAAATCACAACACACAGGCCAGCAATACACCCCCACACACACACACACACACACACACACACACAATGTACAAATGTCTATGCTGTTACAAACATAAACTGACCACAGACAGTTGCCCCGTTCATGGACTCACAGCAGTGCAGCACTGCAGTTCCTGGCGGTGCACGTATTGGCGTTATTTTTGGGTATTAAAGAATGGTAAGGTAATGGTAATGGCAATTCAATATATTAATGAACATCCGTTACATTCAAGCCATTGCCAAATGAGTTAATACAAAGCTAATTAAGCTAATTAATCAGCTCCACACAACTCTCTCTAGATTTCTCAGTATGACTATGTTCAGAAGATTGTCGCCAGGTGACGCTCCTGCACAGAAACTCGAGTGAAGATAAAGTCTTCTCCTGAAGAGTCCATGTTTTTTTAATCCTCTGTGTCCTCCTTGGCTACTAGCAACTGCATGGATGAGGGGTGGGGGTGATGCGGGATCACAGAAGGCTTGTATCATGTGGATGCATCGAAAGTGTTGTTGTCATTGCTTAGAATTCCTGATGGGGGAGACAGAAACTATGCACTTTAGCTTTATTATTATTATCAAGATTAAAAGTTTATAGGCAGTTCATTAAGGCAGTTTGTTGTAATGCCTGCCTTCAGCAAAATGCTATTAGCATGCCCATAAAACCCTTAAAGGACATGTGGGGAGCAGAGTTATTATCCCGGGGTAAACGCAAGATTTTCACCCAGAAAACAGGTGTTTGTGTCTTAGGAGTGTTTTAATCCATGAAATTTTTTTCTAATCTTACTTCACCGCATGACGCTCACCTTTTGTCGGCTAAACTCAACTTGCCATGCCTCATGAAACGAAGGATAGCTCACGGTGCTTTGTAGCCGGCTCTCAGTACCCTCTGGTTGGCTAAATGTTAAACGTAACTGTCGTGTAACCGGTCGTCACGTGATAAGCCGGCCTTTGCCTAATTTTGTAGGATATTATATGAATGGGTGTGCATAAGCTTTCTTACAGTACGATATCATATAAACTGATTTACTTAAATAGTAAATGCATGTTTATATGTTTAAAATTAATGACTTCATAAGTAAATGTGCGTGTCTAAAATGAATAATGTTAACACATTTAAACATGTTATGTAACCAAAGCATTCTTTTTTTCTAAATATAATATATCATTCTGTTCTTTGTTGGCCTTTACGAGGCATTTCTGTTTTCCCTGAGAAGGTGATGGGAAGGACATTGTGCTCACTGCTTTCTGTGGATAGCATTTAGTTTACTGAGGAAAAAGACTTTGACTCGCCATGAGAGTGGCATTTTGAACTGGGCCTCGGCAGCCCTGACCTGCTTTTCTACTGTAATGGCAACACATTACAGCGAGTTCCAGCTTACTGAGTCTTAAGATTGAGCCCTTTGCAGTTCAAACAGGTGTGACATTCAGACAAGCTGTTCTCCTTTGTCCTTGGTCACAAATCAAGATCTCCCAAAATGTAATGTTCTGTAGCTGGATGACGCTTGAGTAGGCAAGTGGAATGCTGGGTTGAATATATCAGCTGACACTATCTCAAGGTTATTACATTCTGTGTTTTACAATTCTATAATCATTATATGCATAAGGCAAATCAAACAATTTGGTGAATATTCCACTTTGTTTTGAATTATTTACTCATAATTTCTGACACATTTCCCCATCTGTTGAAATATATCCATGGTATGTACCCATCAAGCACTGTGTAGACTGAGATTTAACATGAAACTATCCACAAAGATTCAAGCCCCAACACTCAAGATATCCAAATCCTTCCAAATCGCTTAATAAACCCTTTCAAAATCAAAATCAGAAGTGAAATGTTGCAAAGAAACTCCCACACACTATTTGTTAAGTTAATTTTAATAGCTGGCAATGTTTCGTTACTTGACATTCATCAGGCAAATGGAATAGATGTAGATTTCTGTATAATGAATGCTTAAACTCAAATGCTGAAATGCACGTTTTCAGATAGAGGAGGTACCCATTACATCAATAGATAATAATCACAGCAAACACCTCACAAAAAAGCAATGGGCCAATAATTCATCACTTTTTCTGTTAGATATAAGATATCCCTCACCTTCCGCTCTGTGTGTTACTGTTCTTGGGCCCTATTTTAGGATCTAAGTGCACGGCGTCTAGTGCAGGTGCGTTTAGGGCGTCTCCAAATCCCCTTCTGCTTTTTTGACGGCGAGAGTAGTATGTGCGCCAGTTTGACGGTGGTCCAGCCGACTCCTGCCCCCTGTGTTGTGTCGGTGGACCGGCCGACACCTGCCCCCCGTGTCCTATCGGTGACTCGGCCTACTCCTGGTCCTGTTGCCTGCCCAGCCTCATGTGACACTCTTTCACCAACGGCCTCCAGGAGGTCTTCGCTGTCCTGCTCGTCCTCCAGAGAAGTTTCGCCTTCGCCGTCCTGCTCTGTCCCCAGAGTGGTGTTGCCGTCGGCCTCCAGAGGGGTTTCCCCATTGGCCTCCTGAGTGTCTTCTCCTGTCGGTCTCCAGAGGGTTTCCGTCTTCGTCACTGCCCGTAGCCCTCGGTCCCCGAGCCTTGCTGTGAGCAGCCTGATTTCCTGAGCCCAGCTGTTATCGTTTCACTATCCTCAGTTCCCAGGGTTCCTCTGTCCCAGTTTCCACAGTCCCGTTACTGCTTATTTTCCCTTTGCCCTCCCTGGTTTGGCTTTTGTTTGCCTCACGACCTTGTGAAATTTAACAATTTGCACATGTCTAAAAGGCAAATTATTCCAGAAAAGATTTTTGATATCTGTTATGGTGGAAGGATCCCGTAATGCAACTTGGTTTTACACATTTTGTTGACATGCAGCTATTTTGAAATATATTTGGAAAACAACAATTCTCTCTAAATTTGACCCATTTTCAAAAAGTAAAAATTGATAATAGAATGCTGTGACAAAAATGTCAAAAAACATGGGAAAAAATGGCATAAAAACTTGGAAAAAAGTGACAAAAACGTCAGGATACGCTTTAAAAACACCACAACAAAAGTGGTGAAAAATATTTGACCCAGAAAAACAAAAAGTTGCATGGCCGACGGAAAGACAGCTCAAGGGTTTAGGTTCTGGAAACAGTAGTTTGACAACATATTCTTAACTTAAGGCGCACTTACTCGATTATTCCTTGAGCTTTTAGCCACATCTCATTGCCATCATCAGCAGATTGAAATCTCTCCAGCACAGTCCAGCAACCCCATCGGTTGTGGAGATCGTTCAGCTGGGGCCCGTTTCAGGAAGAAGGGTCGAACAAACTCTGAGTCTAACCCTGAACTCTCAGTTGATTTACCCTGAGATGGGAGTTTTTGTTCCGGAACAGCTGATTGGAGTTGGTTCAATCAACTGGGATTAGTTTGACTCAGAGTGGAATGGAGCCATGATACTACGATTCACCATTAAGCACCCCGGTGGCCCAATAGTTAGTACTGTGGCCTCACAGCAAGAATGTACCGGGTTCGAACACTGGTCGTCCAGGCCTTTCTGTGTTGTATGTTCTCCCCGTGTTTACGTGGGTTTTCTCTGGGTACTCTGGTTTTCCCCACCACTAAAAATGTGTTCCCCCTCCCTCTCTACCAAGCTGATGTGTGGTGAGAGTCTAGCATCGTAACTCCAAATTTCCACCGGTTGTGGAACAGGTGCGCATTTACCAAACTTAATTGGAAATCAATCAAACACCATTGTGTTAATTCACCATTCCCAAACATTTCTGGCTTCATGAATACACCCTATATTAACTATAAAATCAAAAATGAAATGTTACATGCTAAACAAGCTTCTCAAAACAGAACTCCATGCACCCTGTACACCCCTCTGCACTGGCTGACACTTGGGCCATTCCAGGTCTTCCCCTCTATAAAGTACTCCAGACTCTGTCACTTCCTGTTTGCCATTTCGACCCAGATCCCAGCTTGAAAGGAAAACAGGTTAATGAAACGAAAATAAATGACCTGAAATAATTGTGTGTGTGTGTTGTGTTTATCCAACCATGATTTATAGTCTTTCAACTAGTACCTAAATGAACTGAAATAAAATGAAAAAAACCATGAGTTCATTGATACAAGCCCACATGCTAATGATAGTGCTCACGCTATCCGTCCCTCACTACTGCTCATACTAAGGTTAGCTTAGCATGATGCGACATGCTACCTCTAGATTAAATGAAGGCATGGGGTAGCCCCATGACAGACATACTTCACCCTTCTGGAACTGGTAATACTCATGCAAGCCTACAGCGAGAATGAACCCATCATTCGCAAAAAGAGCAAAACAGCTGCTGTTGAAAAAGAGAGTGAGAAACTGTGTGGGAGAAATTTGCTGCTCGGGTCAACGAGTAAGTTCCAATAAAGTGTTTTCATTTCATATTTAATTTACCCAATCATTTTAATTTATACTTTTTTATTAATTCTCAGTAGGGAAATTACATTTTTTACACTGTGTTTACACTACACACAGGCCTGAAATACACACCCATGCTCATATTTAATCACAAGTATAATATTACTGGTAAAACCTGGCGTAATGGTATTGAACCTAAAATCTATTTCATGGAAGCAGCTGAAAATGAAATATAAGAATATAGTTCAAACAGGTAAAACTTAGGTGTAATAGGCTCATGGCTGTAACTCATTTTAATCACATTTTAAATATGAGAGTAAATATTCATTGGCTATTTGAATGTGCTGTAGCTTCATCTCCAACAAACGTTCACATGCATAGATGTCCTCTCACCCATCCGCTTCAATTTCCAATTTCTGATTATCAAACCCCAGAAAACAGTGAACCCCGTGGTGGGAACAGGCCACTCCTTGACTGCCTTCACTTTCTCCTGATCCACGCTCATCTCCCCTTCAGCCACCACATATCCTAGAAAGGACAACCTGGGGACATGAAACTCACATTTTCTCTCTTTTAACAAACAGTTCATGGTTAAGCAGTCTCTGAAGAACAACACATACATGTTGAATATGATCCTCCTGATCATGGGAGAAGATCAGAATGTCGTCAAGGTAAACAGACACAAATATATTCAGCACATCTTTAAGTACATCTTTGACAAATGCTTGTAAAACAGCCGGGGCATTAATTAACCTTTTTTTTAAAGATTATTTCTGGGGCATTTTTAGGTCTTTGCTGACAGGACAGCTGAAGAAATAAAAGGGGAGAGAGAGGGGGAATGACATGCAGCAAATGGCCGCTGGCCGTGTATTGGCCGATTCATCTTGAGAAACTGTACCAAGCATCTCACTATCACTAACGTTAGCCACATTCATATTTAGACAAAACAAAATGAAATATCCAGCTAGGAAAAAGCCTAAAAGTCAGAAGTTAGAACGGAAGTACAAAGAGGCGTCTTGTTTCATTGGTGTGAGCTGGCAGGTTCCAGAATGCTGCAGACCGGCTTGTTGTGAATCTTTGGTCTGAACTGGGCTTCAGTTTTAGTATTTTCCCTTATTACAAATATTAGTGTGATTTAAATTATTCTGTTCACTACTGGAGCAGGACAAGGGTGTTCTGGCCCTCTATAAATACGAGGATTCAGATGAGAAGGCAGAGACAAAGAGAATGTGAATAAAAACAATTATACAGGACAGTTGCTTTGGTTTCGAGAATAACGCTGCTTTTTCTTTGCTACATCCAGAAGAATCGTGGTATCATGACTTGGTTTTTAAATGAAATCTCCCCTGAAGTGTGTGCCTCTGACCTGTGATTTATTCATACTGAATACTCAACATTTTTTCCTTCCAGGGGCTTGAAGCGGCACACGATTTGTTTATCAAAAGCTGATAGAAAATGTGTAATTCATCCTGGAATGAAGCCGCTCATTGCAGTCAGTGAACATGAAAATTGGATTCAGGTAGATAAGTCAATCTGTGGGTCGGATCCTTTTACTGTTGACCTGAGAGAGCGAGAGTGAGGGGGTGGAGAGAATGCTGCTACAGCGTTTCCATACCATATCAGTCCATAAATGTTTATTTACTTAACTTCACTTTTGCTTAAAGAGAGCTTATATTTTGTCAGATATGCTCTCTGTTATATGGACCCTTTGCTTTTATTTTCTGGCTAAACTAGCAAATCAAATGCAATGAAATGCCATTAATTGCACTTTAAGTTCTGAAAAGCTGCATGCTTTTCAGAAGTTAAAGTGCGATTAATTTAGTTAAATAAATGTAGTTTTATAGTCAGCCGTGATAAACACAATGAGCTATTTTGGAGAGAAATGTACAGCAATAAATTGTGGGTTATGGAGCTGGCTTTCAGAAGAAATGAGCATGATTTGACAGCTAATCCAATAGCCAAACAACACATCTCTGTGATATACTGTATATTAATACATTTCCTTTTGCTCAGAACAACAAAGCCTCGCATGGCTTTTTGTTTGTAATAAAAGTGTTGAAATATGTCTAAAAACACTGGCGCTCAACAATGTCAGCTGGGAGAGATCACTTCCAACCCATCCATGATTCCAATATCTTCAGAAGACAGGTCTTTGGGTAGATGAAATAATATGGATGAACAATTGATATATGTGGAATGCCACCTGGATGAACACAGAACCTGTTCATTTTGTTCAGTCTGCTTTTGTAAACCATTGCAGTCACTAGGGGTGGTGGTTGAATATCGTGACTATTTTTCCCAGAATTGATATTTTAGGTTTAATCTTTTAAATTCACCTAAATATATTCTGTTTATACAGTACCCCTGATGACGTCTACATCATGGCAGTTTCCAGCAAAACACACAGAAAGCAGAAAATATGTACTTAACATCAGACTGACTCGCTGATATGTGATGTGCATTCTTTATGGAAAAGAATTAGTTTTTAGAAATGTCTCATGATATATTGTCTCTAGAAATGTGTTATTCTTCTTTTGTTTACTGTTTTTTCTATCGGATCGCAACACTTCTAGAATCGCAGGGACTGAAAATCGGAATACAAATTGCATCGGCATCCATGTATCAGAAAAGAATCGGATTGGGACAAAAACACATTGTGACGGGATGATGAGGGGAGGACCCAAATGCAGAGATACGAAGGCAGGCAGGAGCAGATACACAAGGCTTTATTACAGTCTGGTAACAAAAAACGATCCAAGAAGGAGCACAAAGACCAGGGGTAAAATCCAAATTCCAAAAGTCCAAAAGATAGGCACAGGAGCGGGGCAAGATGGAAAAACAATAGAAAACAACACTGGGGGCAAAAACTCACGAGGTGATCAGGAACGTTGCAAACACATGGAACAGGCAGGCTGACAAAACAACAATGATCCAACAAGAAGCAGAGGAAACACTGGGGTTAAATACAAGAGGTAATTAGGTAATGAGGAACAGGTGAGACATCAGGTGAATCACATTAGGGCGGGGCAGGGCAATCAGACAAACAAAGTGAAGCTAGACAAGACAAGACTAGACAGGAAGCCGACTTCACAATAAAACAGGAAGTGAAACACACAGACGCTTACCGGGGGACGGAACAGGACACAGCACACAGGACCTGGGAAAACACTGAGACATTCACAAGGAGGCAGAAACGGGAAAACAAACCCAACAAAAACCCCAAACCACAACACACATTTTCCCATCCCTAGTAATCACTCAAAATATAAAAAAATATGAACCCGCTCCATGATTGGAACCATACACTCAGGGGCGTGTCTCCCTATAGGCATTATAAGGGAATGCAATGGGCCCCTAACCAACAGGGTGCCCATGCGGTGGTGGTTTTCTATTTTTCTTCTCTCTTATTTTACGAGCATTTGCTTTTTAAGAATAAAAACTCAACTTTGATCCATAAGTAAGGTTAGTGCATGGTGATGACGTTCAGAGTCAACAAGCCAGGGGCAATGGAGCACCTGCAAGCAAAAAAAAAGAAAAAATGTGAAGAGAAAAAAATGTTTTTTTAATTATCTATTTACATCAATGTAGCCTTTTTTTCTTTACAAAAGCTGTTGACGTTCTGTTAGATGAAATAAAAGAGGTTTCTTATAACATTGGCAAAGCTAGCTACCATACATTACAATTCTGCTGGGGCTAGCTACCGTTAATGTTACCTTATGACGTACTGCACCAAAACATTATGAAACGTCAATAAATGTGCAATGACAACTTGTGTTTTGTATTCTTCAGTTAGGTCAGACTGTAAAGCTTTTATTAAAGATATTTTGCCACTCAGTGTTGACAATCAGGGGGAATTTATAAGCAGTTTTCTTGCTTTGGAATAAAGCTAGCCTAAAGTTAGCTAACACCTATGACCTTCAGGTAATGTTGTGCTACTGTACTCTACGAGTCCCATCCACTTTTCATTTAACAGTTGGTGTAGTGTGTTTAGTGTGATGCCACAAAAATGAAACACATGAGTGTAAAGGGCGTTCCACACGCAATTGATTAATCACTCAAGGACCCTCCCCCCTCTCACACACATCAGCCCACTCTGGCAGACTCGCTACCGCCTCGTTTTTAAAAGATTAAATAATTAAAGAAAGGTTGTCGAATTTGCAGGTTGCACATGTGCAAGTAGTTGCAAGCACTATCTTAACCCGTTTCAAAGTGTTTATGGTTTTCTTTCAACCAAATTACCTAAAGCTAACATGGATGATTCCATACAACATTCTTCAGGTAAAATGAACGATTACTTTAATTTACATTTTTGGGTGTTAGGGTTATATATTCTTATAGCATTTGAATTTCTTTTTTATTCTGGTACAGTATGCGGTCTAAACTGTCACGTAACCATTTGTGATCTACTCAACATCCTCTGATCTAACTATTAGTCAAAATAATTAATAATTTCTTCCTTTTTAACTAAAAACTTATGTATAAGTTGATATAAATAAGGTTTGTTGACCATGAACTACAAGAATGTGTAAAACCCATTATTAAACCAGCTCAGTTTTTTGTTTTTTTTTAAAGCGCCAAAAGCATTAAAAAAGTGATAAAATAAATCATAAAAAGCGACAAAAACATTGAAAAAGCACCCCAAAAATCTTTTATTTTTTAATTTTGACCTGGAAGGACAATTGGGAAGACAACACAAGGGTTAAAAAGTGGTTGCTAACTGCAGTGGTCAGGCAAAATCAAATTTACTATTAAAATCACCGGACTTCTTTTAGAGAATAAACCCTGAATGTGGCTTAAGCTGTTGCTTTACACAGTTAGTGCTCACTTATCAGCAATCAGTAAACTATGATTGTTCAGTGAAACGTACTGTTTACTTTGTGTAATAAATGACACAACAAAATAATGAGTGCATTTGTTAATTATTTTTACTTCAGTGCTACTTTCATCTAAAGTGTACCGTTGCTAGCTAAACCACTTAGCTACAGTTTCAAAGTAGCTTCCACCATAGACATGAATACATAGATACCATCTTCGACTTGTGAGATGGGGTTGTGCCGCCGCCATTTTGGGGACAGACATCTTCACCATAAAGACTCATAGAAAAAGAAAATGTCAAAGTATGGAATAACATTTCCCAGGTGTTTGTCAATACCTTCCTGTGACAAATGTGTTGAATTTCATATCACGAGATGTAATGGTAATTCTCCTTTTAACTATCCAAAAGTTAAGTGAGTGTCGTGATACTGAATTAAGCTAATGCTAGCTTGTATCAGGTGATTTTTTTGTTTAAGTAAATACTATTATCTTAATAAGATGCTAAAAATGATGTTTTTCGTGTTATTGAAGCAGCAGCTCTTGGCTACGTGTATATACATACATATATATGTGTGTGTATGTATATGTATGTATGTATATATATGTATATACATATATATGTGTGTGTGTGTGTGTGTGTGTGTATGAGCTTTCACAATGCTTATCAAGTGACTGAACTATTTTGTTTCAACAAACACAATTAGCCCAATTTGTAACAAAAGTTCAACCAAAATTGGTTAAAACTGGGATAAAACAAGCAGTGTGTATTGTTGGAGGTACACTTACAATGAAGCAGTTCAGTGTTCACAAAGAGGGATTACCACTCAACATTGGGCGTGGGTTTTGGAAAGTGCTGAGGACTGGTAGTGGTGCTCGTCGTAAAGGAATTAGCATGGCAAGACGATTGGTCCCAGCAGGGAGGAAGAGCAGCTTGCTTATCAAAGGCTTGACGCTGCATATTTCGTTATCAGCTCTATGCACCGATGCTTTCTTGTTGGTGGGAAGTAGTGGAAGAACTGGCAGCCCCCCCATTCCTCTCCACTGAAGAGCCGAGCTTGACAAAAGCATACAGCGGCTTTTCTTCTTATTCAACATGGTTCTTTACTGGGGGCTTCTTTTTGTCAATGCTGACAATTAACTCATAAAGAAACATGATATAATGACACTAAATAGCAATTCAACAACATTGTTTCAAAGCCAAGTAAATTCCAATGAATAATCTCCATGTGAAAAAGGACTGCATAGTTATCCTGTTTAAAGTCTTTATTCTCCTCTGATACTTGTACACATCCATGTATTCCCTAAATGTATTTTGTAATGTATTAAATTTGTTCCTCGAATCACCACATTACCTAATTTAGAGATTTCCTGTATTTCCCAGACAGCTTTTGTCAACCCTGAGTGTATTTTAAGCTCAATGCAGACCATATGAAAAAATCCCCTGTAGCCCAAAACGTATTTCCCCATTAGACCTACATTATTAGAGAGATGTCTGTAAAACTGTTGAACTTAGAACTTTAACTGTAAACAAGGACGAGTATTGTGCATTGCAAAATGCATTTTTGAATTGGCAGAGTCTGTAAAGCTATTTTAATGTTCATGACGTCATCCCAATGTAAAGGCAATTTATGTATTTTTTAATGTCATTTTGCAACAATTTGCATGCCTAATTGTAGCTTGTATTTTGCGATTGGACAGAAGACGAGGAACAAGAAGTCTCCATTGTAGCTGCACTGGCAACATGGCATTGCCAAGTGTTTTTTGTCCCCAATTTTGAGCAAGAATCTGCGGCCACACTAGTGGCTCTGCGAGGCGCTACTCATAGTGCATTCCATTTGTTCTCGGAAGTCGAATTTTCCAAAGTCAAAGTCGGAAACACACCTCTGAACCTTTCCAACTTCTATCTGTGGACATGATTGTCTTTAGATATTTAGACATCTGAGATATTTCTCTCTGAACCAAAGTGGTGGAGCATGGCAAAAAAACGAAAGATAGTGTTTTAAATTCTAATTATTCTATACTTAAAATCAAGGACCAAAAATAGGCTATTCTCAAATTGCCGTTCAAACAAAAATGGTCACAATGGGGCTGAACTCCCCATTTGTTTCCCCCCTCTGCCGCCTGAATGTAGTCGGCTACACAATGACAGACATTCGCTGCATGGAAGCATCTGTGGTCTAGGCTGGTATTAGTCCAGTCCTCTATTTAGCAGGTCCTAATTCCTGTTTCAATTGAAGGGTTTCCTGTTTCAATTGAAGGGTTTCTGCATTGCCAGGAGCTAATGGGTCATGTGACGTACCCTCAGGACACCTGCCTGCCTTCCCATGAATCCCCCCTCTTGGCTTTGACATTTGATCACGCAGAGATCCTCCTATTTGTGTTGGATCTTTTTCTGTAATATGGCCTTTGGGGGAGATATTGACAGCCAGTTTTTGACTTTGCTGTATTTACAGACAGTCCAAATGAATTCAAGCGCTGGCCAACATTTTCGTACTTAATAGTGTCATGACAGCAGCAATAAATGCACTCTAAGCTGATTGAACTAATTTACTGCCTTCCTCTTTTGTACTGTTTTATTGTGCCGCTTAATCTAGCCAAGGGGGGATTTCCTACAGCAGGTTTAGAATGCAGACACGTTTGGCGTCCCAAACTGATCTCAGAGGCTTTGTTTTCA
>NC_045746.1:22163878-22164223 GCF_008692095.1 Etheostoma spectabile | reverse complement strand
CCTTGTTGAACCACTGGAATCGCAGGAGGAGAATTGAGGATGATGTGGTTCTCTGCTGTTGCAGTTCACCCTGTCACAAGCTTTTAAAAACCTGTTCACAATAAGCATCTGGCTGGGGACACTGTCTGTTCGTGGCTGGCATGCTCAGCTGCTCCCAGGATGCCTTTCCTGGCCGTCCTCCCTATAAAACACTCCTCGCCGTGTGTGTAAAAAGCTGCATTTAGCATAATGAAATGTAGGAAACAATCAGTGAGAACAGTGACAAAATGCAGGCTGACACCCATGATATTTCCTGCTTGGGAGAAGTCTAATGTGGTTTACACTCACATCTAGTCTCATAACTGC
>NC_045746.1:22163188-22163868 GCF_008692095.1 Etheostoma spectabile | reverse complement strand
ATAAATAGAGACAGGACCGCTATGCAGATGCTACCTATCCCAGCCACATTGCTTCATGGTCTGCCTTGACACACAAACACACACACAACAAATTAGCTTTATTTACATTTTTAGAGGTTGCTCCGTCATGCATCCTGTCCATTGTATTATTTTTAGGGTTCAAACCGCAAAGCGGTAGAACCCCTTCTATGTTTGTCTGTTTTAGTTATTATTAGTATTATTATTATTTTTTGTCTGCCGCACCAGCTCAAATTTCCATGAGCTGGAATGAGTTAGAAACATTAAACTTGGGGAAATAACTGGAAATGGTGTGCATGTGCTTCTATAGAAATATGAACCAATCGGCTACATGGTGGCGCTATAATTAAGGCTTCAAAATGTAAACTTTGAAAGGCCTCGCCCCCCACACCGTACATACCGTAGATGCCCCAGATATACCCAGACAGTCTATATACATACGCCACTAGAACCCTAACCCACAAAACTCACAGGGTATGTTCAGATAAGTGCTCCAGATATACCCAGACAGTTTTATATACACAAGCCACTAGGGGGCACTACAAGTATAAGATAGATGAGTGGCATTAAACACATTTTACCATAAATCACATATTCCTTGTCCAATCATCACAAATCTCTCAGGATGTGTCCTCATAAGTACCTGAACCACGCCCTGAAAG
>NC_045746.1:22163040-22163178 GCF_008692095.1 Etheostoma spectabile | reverse complement strand
ATTGAACACCAGGGGGCGCTATACATGCAGACAAACTGCAGGTGATATGGCGCAAATCAGGCCATAAATGACTAAATGTTTGTCCAATCAACACAAAATTTCCACAAAATGTCTACATAATGACCTCACACATACACT
>NC_045746.1:22162733-22163030 GCF_008692095.1 Etheostoma spectabile | reverse complement strand
TTCAAATTGACCACTAGGGGGCGCTTTAAATGTAAACTAACTGGATGTGGAATGACACAAATCAAGGTTTGAGCTTGGAATCACAGCTTGCGACTTTATTAGCAGTTGTTTTTATGTTGCTCATCTGGTTTTCTCAAATTGCCGTGAGCTGGACTGACTACATATCAAACAGAATTAATCAGTTGTAGGCATTTTAAACAAAGTGCACTGTTTGTTTAATCGTAACACAGCTGGCAGGATATGTTTTATAACGACGCTGGACCACATGTGTGAAATTACTTTGAAGTTGCTATTGAG
>NC_045746.1:22152845-22162723 GCF_008692095.1 Etheostoma spectabile | reverse complement strand
GTGAACCTGCGAATCGCCGCTTCCAGTTATATTTCTTTGTTTGTTCATGTCCTTTTTTTTCTTATAGTTTTGGAGGCTTATCAGGATTTGAAAGTAAAAGGTGTTTTACGCAACCCAGATTTGTCTTACAGTTTTCAACGATTGCTACGACAAATTTTTTCAGTACTTTTAACAATTTCCCTAAACTCTTAACACACCTACAACACACAACTGGCAAAACAGTTAACTTTATGCTCAAAATCACACATTGTAAACTATACCCACACTCTAATTTTCAGAATACAATAATACACTAACACAATACACTATGTCTACCAAAACACTGCGAACATGTCTCAAAATCCCGTAATTCTTCCAAAACATTTATATCAGGTGGAATTACAGAAACGTGTCATGTCAAAATGTGTCATGTCTGCCCGTACACACTAGATAATAGTATATTGTATTGACCATAGATTGTGTTTTGCACTGCAGTTTCTCGTGAAGCCTCTCTACATTTTTGTTTTGTTGGGTTTAGTAAATCCTGCCTTTTGTTTCTTTTGCTGCAGAAATTTAATACAAAAATGAATGAGCCATCTCAGAGTAGCTTTATAGAACGTGTCTCTGCCCGATGTGAGTCGAGTGCAGATTTGAGATGTAACGTCAATACAGTAAAAATGGACAATCAAAGCAATCACAGACAGCTAAAATGTTTTTGAAATGATTTCTATCTTCTGTAATTGTTGGTAATGACAGAAGTTTGTTACTTCATGGATTTCACAAATTTCAGAATGACATGTTATGCAACCCGTTTAAATCTGAGCATGCACGACTCCAATCTGCACTCAACTCACATCGAGGAGAGACAGAATGTACGGTTTAGGAAAAAAGGGAAAGAGAGACGGAATTGTCCTGGTACTCGGTGTCCTCTCCCTCGTGCGGGAATTTCTCTATCTTTCCTTGTGTTCATCTTAACTGTATTGTTCCTTTTCCACATCAAACCAGTCCATGTGGGCCTCTTTCACTGTGTGTACTACTGTAACATATCAGAATCAGCTGTGGCCGGGTTTGCGTAAACGAACAAGGAATGTGACTTTGGTTACTAGAATCCTTACTGTCAAAGTACAACCCTCACTTACTGTCACACATGATGAATACTGTAAAAACAGATGGTCATGCGAATGAAAGAACCGCAACAGCTTTGTGTGTTTCCTAGATGGGAATCAGCTGTGATTGATCTATATGCATAACTTCACTCAGCTGTTTCTCTCATTTACAGTAACAATGGAATACAAGAAAAATGCAGGGGATATATTTGTGTTTCAATTTACAATATGAACAGCTGTTCACTTGGACTTTAGCCTAAGAGAGGTTTAGAGCATGACGTTATCTGTTCTGACGTACAGTGTGAAAGCATTTGCAAATTTGTCAGCAAACATTTTTTTTGTTGGTCTTGATGGAGCTTGTTTGTAAAAGATGTGTGTTATTTTATAGTCTAACAGCCTGTGTTAAGAGTTTAGGAAAGTTGTTTAAAGTATTGAAAAGATTGTCATACCAATCATAAAAAAAGGATTCAGAATTTCACAGTGTTGCTCTAAGTCCTCCAATTAAACCAATTTATTGCTGATCATAAGAATAACAAAAATTGAGTGTAAAAAAAATAAGAGCTTTGTAATTCCACAACGATCTAATCTGTGTGTGAACATATTAATCAATGATGGAGTGCAATTTTAGATATCAGCAGATGTCATGGCCCAAACCTGTTCAGGGGCCCTGGGCCTCAATATCACAAGATCACTTGAAAATCCATCTTCAAGGAGTCTTGCTTTGCCAGACCCTCCTCCACAGCACCGCCTAGGAGGGTCTGGCTAGCCCACACAGCATTCTGGGATGGGAGAAAAACATGCTGTGGTTTATTGGCATTACTTTAAACCAATCCCAATCGTCTTGGGCGGTGCACTGGAAAAGCTGCGGTGCTGCTGCAAAGTAGCCTCGGAAAACTTGTTTTGGTGGAACATGAAAAACTGAGAAAAGTTTAACCATAGTCCTCATAAATCGACCAGAGTATGAAATGCCAACACAAAGGAAGCCCAAGGCCACGGATATCCGTCCTAAATAAGGGAAATCTGGTGAAATATATGGCCCAAAAAAAAAGTGGCAATGCCAGAAGTGGAACGTCAAGGATACAGACTAGGCTTACTTCCAGTAATGCGTTTGTGTCTGAACCACCGGTGGTTTGGACCAATCAGTGCCCCGTGAAAAGCTGCTGTATTTGGGTGTGTGACGACACGGAGATGCAACCGTTCAGAACAACAATGGCGGCTCCTTAAGACGTTAGTTGGTTAGATGTTGCAATAGCATCAGTTAAATCAGAACGGTAGTATTTCTTCTTTGAAAAAAGAGCAAAGAACTGCACTGAAGGCTTTTCTAAAGGGCTGGGACGACATGCTTTTGTCCTGATTCGATTCTTTAGGGTGACCAAACGTCCTCTTTTGCCCGGACATGTCCACTTTTTACGTACTGTCTGGGGCGTCCGGGTGGGTTTATAAATATTTGAAAATTTCAGTTTTTTGCTGTTTTTCATTTGACTATAAAGCGTGTACATTAATTGACGCTTTGCACACAATACTACGGTACTTTGTTGCGTGACATATTTCCCACAAGGCTGCCTTATTTGAAAAGAGAGCTATTATTTTTTTTACTGATTTTATTTTATTACTTAAGTAATTTTTTACCATTGAGGCATAATAAAGCATGTTCATCAACCTCTGAGAAGCCTTTCTGAATTTGTGTCTTGAGGCCGGCCCGAGTGTCCTCTTATTTGGAAATCAAAATATGGTCACCCTAGTCACGACACATGGTGCCAATTCAATTTGTATAGCGACTTCCATCTATTGCGATTCAATAGTATTGAGTGTTGCGATTTTCTTTTCCTTCTTTATCAAAAACTAAAGTTGAATAACACACTTCTAGTATATTATGGGACATTTCTAAAAACTGATTGTTTTCTAAAAACCAAATGCACATCACATGTCAGTCAGTCAGTCTGACATTTATTTTATTTGTAAAGTACATAACATGGATTTTCTGCATTTTCAGCTTTCGGTCTGTTTTGCTGGAAACGGATATGATGTGGTCATACATACACATACATCAGCGGTACCGTCTTAACAGAAAATCTTTAGGTGAATCTTTGGTAGAAAAAAAAAATTTAGGGCAAAGAATACATTTTAAATCGTTCAATCACAATACATATGATTTTTCATATTTCCCCCCCCCACCCCTACTGTAAACTGGCAACATGTTGCTCCCGCGCCTCCTCTGTGACAAGACAATGCACTCTATTCCTGCATGTACAAAGGTGGCTTAAGTGGCTTCTGTGCAACTTTAACCTCCTACATCCCTGCTTACTGTGACTCTTCACAATGGTAACGATTTGGGACATGGCAGCTGTTTTTGGGAGGTGAATGGTACATCTGTTCTGGGAAGTGCCAGGAAGTGCAGCATAAAGAGCTGGTCACAGATTGTCCATCTCTCCGTAGCTGTCTCCGTACACATAGAGCCAAAAGCAAGCTCCACTGGCAGGGGAATGACACAATGGCAGCACTGGAGCTGTCAGTCAAAGCTCCACGGAAGCTGAACCAAAGGGGATTCTCATGTGGCCCTGCAATTTTCTTGAAGCCATTTAACCCCCTCTGTTTAATTCTCTTTCTAACACTCATGCTATTCTCAGTGTAAAGTGGTCTTTTAGTGCTAAGCTTTCCATCCAAAGACAGGAATGTGAAAAGCACTTTGCAGAACAATGCTGGACACATCTGCTAATTTCTTAGACTAAAAGGGAATCTAATGGTAGTGTTCTAATGGCATTTTCATTCAGATAGGGCTCTATAAAGATTGTCAGGCAGACTGGATAGTGCTGTGTGAACACTGGAACTCTGATTCGATTTCTATACTTCTTCTGAGACTTCTCCGCAAAAGTTAATGCCAAATAACAATCTTTTTCGAAGCCCTGACCAAGTCATTTTGTGCCTTAAAGAGCAACCTGCAGGTTGAATTTAAATGTAATTGTAATGCTATGGTGTGTAGTTTCTGTCTCCCCCATGAGGAATTCTAAGAAATACCAACAACAGGACATGGAGGATTAAAACAACATGATGGACTCTTCCGATGGATCTTCACTTGAGTTTCTGGGAGTGAAAGTTGCAGGAGGACACCATTTTCTAAACATAGCCAAGCTGAGAAATCCAGAGAGAGCTGTGTGGAGCTGATCTTAGTTAGCTTTGTAGCAACTCATCTGGCAACTGCTTACATGTAACGGTACATTAATGTATGTCATTTTAAAAGTTGATGTTGGATCTAAGCAATGCTTTTTAAAAAAACTTTATCAAACGTGATACATCCAACCGGTCATATTATGTAGCATGTGTGAGTTATTGTCCCTGACGCTGCTTCGCTGTGTGCCGTTGGGATCACCGAGGTCCAATCCTCGTTTTTTTTGTACAATTAAAGTCTGAAATAATCAGCTAAATATACTTTAACAACCTTGGTGCGGCGAAGATATTGTAATGATGCGAAATGGTCGATGGCATATTCCATCGTCGTCAATGCTCATTGCTTGTGTGTGTGTGTGTGTGTGTGTGTGTGTGTGTGTGTGTGTGTGTGTGTGTGTGTGTGTGTGTGAGAAGCAATGTAGCTGGAATAGGTAGCATCTGCATAGCGGTCCTGTCTCTATTTATGCAGTTATGAGACTAGATGTGAGTGTAAAACACATTAGACTTCTCTCTGTGAGTGTGTGTGTGTGTTGTGTGTGTGTGTGGTGCAGTGCATTTTCTTGTGGTTACTAATATCGTTGCTTACAGTGGATCTCTGATTACGACATTTCAACAACACGAAGAAACTGGGAGGCCAGCTAATTATAAGCACGATACAGGTAAGTATATCTTAGCGGACTGCTTGCAGTTCCTTTCTTCCCAGACATCAGGGGAGGGACAAACATACACATTTGTACTGCAGCCTTTTTTTCTTAGTGCTCTGTGGGCTCCCTCTTTATGCTCTCTCCACTAAAAAGTACGTACCTTTTGCCAATGCGGTTTTGTCACAGCCCATCGACAGGGAACGTGACATAGAAGAGAATGTGTGTGAGAGTAAGGAGTGGTGAGGAGGATCATGGTTATAAGGCATCCTCCTCTGATGAGACTATTGGGGTTGTCCTACTGTCCATCAACCACCAGCAGATTCTGTTCTTCCTTAGCCTCCAGCAGAAACGTTACCCTTCAAAAAATGCAAAATTATCATGGTCCCTCTGCCTACTTGAACTGTATTAGACTGTATCAGTTGGAAAAACTTGGATAGGACCCACTTGCACTTATACATTGCGTTGCACATTTGGCAGGAGTCAAAAGGTAAAGCAAGAGCAAGTGCAATAAAAGACATTCACCGTTTCCTTCCGTGTCATCCACTTTGTGACAAACTCGCAGAGATGCACAATGGATGGGACAAGTAAGTCCAGACACTCACTACAGTTCAGGCCCCCACATAACTGGATGAATGTCTGGTTGCATTCCGTCAGTGCTGTCCCTTCAGACAATACATACCTAAAAGCCCGGACAAATACGTTATCAAAATATGGCAGCACAGCATGCACAGTCCAGCTATGCCTGGAGTATTCAGGTGTAAACTGGGAAAGCACCTGGAGAGAGAATAAGGGCAAAGGGGTGGTACTATATGGCAGAAGGAGTGAGTGTCACATTTGTTTCCCGTTGGACACTCTTGGTGAGGAACTGCTAAAAAGGAAGCTTGCCATGGCGAGGACAAAAACAAGCTAAAGCTGTCATGGTTTTGGTATTTTGTGCCGTGTTTTGTCTTATAGTCGTAGTCTGTTTTTCTGTTTTGAATATGTAGTTTCCTGTTTTATTTTGACAGTCACGTTTTCTGTCTTGTCGTATCTTCTTGTTTTACTTCCCGTAATTCCCATGATTGTCTTCCCAGACCTGATTTGTTTCACCTGTCCCTTGTCAGGTCTCGTTACCTGGTGTATTTAAGTCCTTGTGTTGTGTTTGTCTGGTGTCAGATCATTGTTGCTTCATGTCAAGTTGTTTGCGGCTGAGGTCGTGGTCTCCTGGGGTTTGCTTCCTGGTCTTCATGCCGGTTTGGATTATTGTAGTGTGTGTCTGCCTGCCAACTTCTTGACACTTTTTGTTGTGAGTTTTGTTCAATAAATTCCTTCTAATCTGCATTTGGGTCCAAGCCTTGTAAATCCCTTTCACAGTTTGTGACAACGAAACACTTTACTGATGCCCAACCAGCCAAAATGACATCAAAGACTGAGGTAATGGAGCTTTTTTTTATTATTATTTAAGATTATTTTGGGGCTATTTTTTAGTATTTATTTTTGAAAGGACAGATGAAGACATGAAAGGGGAGAGAGAGGGGGGTATGGCATGCAGCAAAGGGCCGCAGGTCTATACAGTAGCTTGAGAAAGTTTACACACCCATGCTAAAGTTGATTTTAAAAAGAGGAATAAAAAAATTATCTTTTGAAAACTGACCTTAATGCCTTTATTTCAAAAAGTTTAGGAAAATCTAACCTTTTAAGGACACCAATTTTCATTGTGAATGAATAACGTATTGTAAGTAAAGAAATAAATGTTAAAACAGCCCCCTCATCATCACACATCCTTCATCATACCTAGAGCTAGGCATGGGGAACTTTCCATAAGATCATCTCTCAATGCAAATCAAACCAGCTATTAAGCTAACTGAAATAACACCATGCCAATCTCTGAGTATGGTGAAGGGTATGTGATGATGTGGGGGGGGGGGTATTTTAATTCCAAAGGCCAAGGGAACTTTATCAGGATGCATAGCATGCTGGATTCAGGAAATAACTGGCCTTTAAAAATAAAACTGTGCCTGCCTCTATGGGAATTTAACATAGGGGTGTGTATACTTATGCCACCTGTATTTTAAGGAAGTACATTTATTTATTTACAATATATTATTCATTCACAAAGAAAACTGGTGTCCTTATAAGGTTGGATTTTCCTAAATATTTTGAGTTAAGGCATTAAGATCAATTTCCAAAAGAGTTTTTTTTTTTCTCTTTTTAATCAACTTTAGCATGGGGGTGTAAACTTTCTCATGCCACTGTATATGGGCTACCAACTGAGCTATCTCGGCGCCCCGCACACCTATTAAAATATAAACTTAGTAAGTTGATACTCAAATGTTTTTCAGGGTTGGCGAGTCTGTTTATGTGTGTGTGTGTATTTGTGTGTATGTGTGTATGTATGTGTATATATACATATATACACATATATACACACTGTTTATAAAGTTGAACTAAATACAAATATGAGTTGTGAAATTCAGTAACATCAGTAGCGTGGATGTGTGTAAAATGTGTGCAGGGTGTTGTGACGCTAAAAGGAATTACGGCACAAACAAAACAGCAGCAGGGCTTCTAGTGCCAGGCTCCATCAGCAGATACCTGAAACACAGCTATTCATCGTTGGAACAAGCAGACGCACACAGCTAGCCGGGGCCGTCAATACACAAACCAACCGGCCACCGGCTACAGTAAGGCTGCACTCAGCATGCCTGGCCTAAAGAAAAAAAGGGAAAACACAGCATCTGTTAAAGATTATGAAAGTCTTGGATATCAACAGGTTTTTGGACATGCACAAACATCGCAGTGGCGACCTTTTCAAGAAGGTGGTCGAAGGAATGATTTGAAGGTTGCTGTCCGCCACCACTTTGAAAACCACATTTACACATACCACAGCTACATGTAAATGAGAATACAGTATGATTGGAATATTCTTTATTAGCCAAGTAAACAGCTTAGTCGCAACACTGTCTTTTTTAGATGAGGGTAAAAAAAAGGTTATTATGTGCACGTAAACACTGTGTCTCGGGGCCCCTGCTGCCTCAGCTGTCAATCATACTTCTACACCCACTTTATTACATCTTCGCTTGAATAATAAAAACTATTTTGATAATTATGATGACTTAACAAATGGATGTTTTTTCTTTATTCAGTTAGAGCTGGACGGTTGACACAGTGCTTTTACTTTGACTCAGCTCTAAATATTCAGTCAGGATACATAGAAATTACACGGTGCTCCAAAAAGAACAAACAACTCTCCTGCTCTGCCTATGCCATCATACAGGTAATGTAGATTGAATAAATAAGTTGTTTAACTCCTGAAAAAGCAGCTTACCTTTTATTCCCTTCCCTCCCTCTCCACATAAGTGTGCCGTACTCAATTTCCAGCTTCAGTGAGAATGAAGAAAGATAGGGGGAGAAAATTGGAAGTTTGGTTTAAAATGCAGACAGCCCTGGCTTTCTGCTTGACGGCCTGTGACATCTCCCCGCACCACACTTTGCATGGCAGAATAGGAGCTTGTAATAGAATTTCCCCCACCAAGGAGGTTAATTACATTCTTTCTTCCACCCCCCCCCCCAATCCATCCTAGCTGCAAAATAAAATCAAATGCACCATATCGCCTGTAAGCGTCTGTGGCAGCCACAAATCCCTGTCGCCATCTTACCTTTTAAGATTTAATTCCAGGTTAATGTCTGCCATCGTGTCACATTATAGTGAGACCCTCAGGGGAACTTTAGGGGCCTTCAGCCAAAATGACTGACATGACAGCTTGTGGCAAAGAGGAGAGAAGCGGAGGGAAAACAGGCTGCCTGTCAGTTTCCGGAGAAGAGAAGTCCTCATGTAACTTGACTGAGAGGGTTTGAAAATGCAGAATGTATCCCGAGGCACACATCAAAGGATAGCTGGCAGCAGATAGATCGCGGCAGGGCAGACAAAACTGGTTAATATTTTACAAATCCAGATCATTGCCTGTCATTACATTACTGTACATTCATTCAGCTGACCCCTTTATCCAAAGCGCTTTACAATAAATGCATTCAACCATGTGTATTTAACCCAAAATTGTAAGAATCATGCAATGTTAACCTTAGCAAATATAAACTGAACTGCTTCAAGTGCTACATTTAAACCAACGCATTCTCACTCCCATCAAGTCAAAGAGTGATGCTTGGTCAGGTGCCTTTGGCCTTTAGTTATTGACACAAAAAGTCTCCATCATATTTAGACGCAATTGGTCGGGACTCTTTGCGTCACGTCATGACTCTTAGGATCGGGACGTACGTTTAACTGACACGCGACACGAGAACGGGACAGTTGGGTTGAGGAAGAGATGGTGGGTGGGGTTACAAAATGTACGTTTCAGTGACACGCGGGACAAGAACTGGACACGAATGTCGGTCTCTTTGGTAAAAGTCATGTGTTGTTTGACCAATCCACTCCCCCAACCAACCTCATCACGCAGATTTTCAGTCTTTCATACTACTCTCTACCGTTTTAATACTACGTCATTTTACATCTGCCCGGTGCATTCCATGGAGAAGCTGAAGGGTGATTTTTGCGTCGGTATCCAACGCTGAGAACCACCAACCAAGTGTTTATATTTAAGAGGTTGTTCAGACACGAGAGAGAAATTTTAGCAATATTTTATGAGCCGAGGTGCATTCTGAAAGGAATCTGCAATTCTGCTTGTTACGACACAGGCAAAAGGACTCAATAGCACAACTCAAGAGTCAGGAACTTGATTAAAAAACAGTCTTTATTTGGCTATTATTGTTGGCAAATTGTAGGAGCTTTTCCGTCATGATTGGTCAGCTCTCCTCGTAAGCTGCTCCTCTCCCTCTGCCCCATTCTGTTTTCTTTTATATATGTTGCCTTTAGGAGCTATTATAGGCAAGCACAGTCTGCCATTTCATTGTTATGGAGATGATTTGAAAATGTATTTGCCTGTGAAAGCAAATGAAAATGTCGCACTAAATTCCCTGCGTAGTTGTATTAATGATATTAAGCTGT
>NC_045746.1:22150723-22152835 GCF_008692095.1 Etheostoma spectabile | reverse complement strand
AAAACTTTCTTAATTTGAATGAAGATAAAACTGAGTGTATTATTTTCAATACCTCAGACACACAAAACGGTCCAGCTTTGAGTCTGGGAGCTCTGGCGTCATACACTAGGTCAGCTGTGAAAAAATCCGGGGGTTACTTTTGATTGCAGCATGACATTTGACCAACAGATCATCAGTGTTGTTAGAACGAGCTTTTTCTCCTGGCTAAAGTTAAAGGAGAATTCCGGTCCATTCCAACACGTAGCTCTGTTTGTAAATTTGGAGTGCTGTCAGTAGAGGGAAAAATGAAACGGAACTAAACACAGCTGAATTAGCAAAACTTTCATGCCTTTCTTTCACATCTACTGCAGTCAGATTCGCTGTGTTCACTCGGAAGGAATCACTGCACATGGGTAGGCGCTGGTAATGACATTTTGAACATGTTTAGAGGCTGAAAACACGTTTAAAACTTGTGTCGTTTAACCCTGTTGGGTGCTGACAGAACTCCAAATCTACAAACAACAGAGCTGCATGTTGGAATCGACCGGAATTCTCCTTTAAGCCTTTCCTGAGCAGGCACGACCTAGAAAAGGCTATTCGTGCCTTTTAGTAGTTCAAGGTCGGACTACTGTAATATTCTTGGTCTGAATCAAAACTCCATCTCACACCTTCAACTAGTTCAAAATGCTGCTGCTCGCTTTTTGACAAATACATCTAGACATGCACACATTACTCCATCCTCTACACCCTACATTGGCTCCCTGTGCGTTTCATTCTTATTTTATGATATGTTGTTTTGTTCCTAGTTCTGGATGTGAAGCATTTTGGATACCTGCTGGTTGCTGTAAAGTGCTATATAAATAAATTTGGATTGATTGATCATTGCCCACTGCGCTGTAAATGAACTCTTTTGATCACTTGCCAACACAGCTACTAGATTTTTTAAAGATCCCAGACAATCAGATTTTCCACTAATCTAACTTGAATTTCAGCTCCTCTGGTTTGTTTTGCTCAGTAGCGGTCGTCTTCTCTGTTTCAGCGTATCTAATGATCTATACACCAAAGAGAACGGATGGTTGATACGTCGCGACAAAGGGGTTATGGAAAATGTAGAATTAGATACAAGCCGTTACTCCTAGACTGTGGAATACTATGCCTCATGTTTTAAGAGTGGCAAAATTTAGTTTGTGACAAATTTAAAAGCAGCTAAAGACACAACGTACACAGTTTGTTTAGCCACGTGGACTGTATTCCTATATATTTTATGCTTTTGTGTTTTACTGTGATTTAATGTAATTTATTGTTCCTTTTGATTATCGAATGTGATTGGGAATGATTACTTATTGGACTGTAAAGCACTTTGTGACTCTGTCTGTGATAAGTTCTATATAAATAAACTTCTTACTAAATAAACAAATACCATGGATCCTGATGGTAAATAACCCTAGTGATGGTACACCCTACACAACACTAAATTCTGTCAGATTTCTGTCATTGCAGTCTGTTGAGCTAAAGCCAAGAATGTAGTGTTTGTTTAAACATATAGAAGCATATAAGCTACTTCAATGCATCTTGCATTTGGTTCCTCAGCTCTAAAGGTCCCAAGCCATGGTGCTCTTTGGAGGCTTTTATATAGACCTTAGTGGTCCCCTAATACTGTATATGAAGTCTCTTTTATATAGACCTTAGTGGTCCCCTAATACTGTATCTGAAGTCTCTTTTAGATAGACCTTAGTGGTCCCCTAATATTGTATCTGAAGTCTCTTTTATATAGACCTTAGTGGTCCCCTATTACTGTATCTGAAGTCTCTTTTATATAGACCTTAGTGGTCCCCTAATACTGTATCTGAAGTCTCCTTCCCAAAATTCAGCCTTGGTGCAGAATTCCAGCCACTAGAACCAGTCCCACAATGAGCTTTCCTTAGTATGTGCCATTTCTGAGTCTGTAGCTTTTAAGGGGGAGGGAGGGGGGCAAGATGGCGGCTTTAAATGTGGCCTTGACCAACTGCCACTTTGCTCGTTTGAAAGCCATGATGTCTATCTCTCATGGGTGGGTCAAATTCTCTCGGTGGGCAAAGCAGAGACAGGGGAGGTAACCACAAGATCCCAGATCAGCCCATCTGAGCTTTCATT
>NC_045746.1:22148994-22150713 GCF_008692095.1 Etheostoma spectabile | reverse complement strand
CAAAGGCAGAGCAGGATACCCAGGGCTCGGTTTACACAAATCAACATTTCTAGTCACTGGGGGACCATAGGCAGACTGGGGGAACTCATATTAATGGTAAAAAACCTCATAAAGTGAAATTGTCATGCCATGGGACCTTTAATACACTGCGTGGCTTTGTGTAATCCACTGTAGACAATCATTGTTGGACTCCTCCAATCCAGCGTGCCTACTCTGACCACAGAGCAGCAAACAATGACAAGATTACATTTTATATTGAAATATTCAATGGTTGAGCTCAGACGTAATCCTGTGATTAATCAACCCTCTCTGAGAGCTTACATTGATCTTTGAAGAGTAAAAGAGTAAGTACATCCTTTTGAGTCAGTAAGAGAAGCATTAGCAAAATAAGTTTGTGTTGTGTGGGTCGGAGGTACGGAGGAAGTTACATTCTCTGCTAGTCCACAGAGCTATTTATTATTTTGTTGATGTATACGTCCATTGTAGATAAATTGCAAAGAGGAAAACGTCCTGGGTTTATTTTTGCTAAGCTTAATTATATTTCTAAATGCTTCAGTGGGGTTTTCAAGAGCAGCTATCTGTAATGTGTAATATTTCATATTTATGCAGCATCTGCATAATAAAGATAAGGTATTCAATTAACCCAGCCATAAAAACTCCATGTTATTAAATATTAATCATTCCACATATTGCTTTGATTTCTAACTACTTAATTACAAACATGCTGCTCTGCTCTGGCACTGGGAGTTGGGCATTGCGTCGTCTTTTAGCAGAATAGAAAGTGTTTAGCAAAGCACTTCACACACAGCAATAAAAGCATGTGCGAGCTCTAAAGGGGCCACCCAGTACCTCTCACACCACCCACTGCTTCACATGCATACAACGTCACAATTTATGTTGTTTCCCCTTACTTTTTATTCCAAATATCAAAGCGACATGCAGCTGGTTATGAGAGTCATTTTGTCATGCAAACCGTTCCTCGCCCTCCCCTCTCATAGCTGCCACATACAGAGGTGCACTCACGCTCACGGGAAATGCACACTTAATTTGACAAAAATCATGTTTCATGTGTCTAAGAAAGATACAGGCCCTATCCGCACAGTGCGAAGTCCGACGCAAGTGTCTTTGCTAGTTTAAGACAGACACAGTTGTCAATTTCCCGCCCCACGTCGTTTAACAAGCAAATGCACTTGTGCCCATGGTAGAGCTGTAATCAGCCTTAACCCTTGTGTTGTCTTCCCATCGAAATTGAAAATCAACACTTTTGTTTTTATCAATGTTTTTTAGCTTTTTCTTACGTTTTCTTCCCTTTTTCAACCCACTTTTTGGCGTTTTCAACAATACGTAACACTAACTTAACTTTAGTTTTACAGTTACTTTTGGAATTTATACCCCAAAATTAATGAAAGTAGAGATTTCTACTTGCCAAAGAGCATTGTGTGGAATCAATCAGGTTATTTTGGGTAATTACAATTGGGTTGTTTACGGATCTTTTTGACCCGAGGACAACATGAGGGTTAAAAGTTAGCCAGACAGAATCCATTTTGATTGACAGCTTTTTAAAAGCCCAAACACGTTTACAACCCAACATTATTCAAACGTGCGCACGCACACAGCTCTTTAGCTTTTTGTCAAGAATGAGTCATTTATAAACATTTTAACATCATTTATTCATAACTAACGTTCTTTGCCGGTGCAAACAAAATGCAATCGCCAGAG
>NC_045746.1:22148820-22148984 GCF_008692095.1 Etheostoma spectabile | reverse complement strand
CCGCTTCACCTCCTCAGGATCCATTTCGCGCTAATCGAAACGCGTCAGGTGACCCATCGTTTACCGCACAACCTGAAGCACAACCCGTTGGGTACGGGCAGAGATCTTCAGTTCTAGAACATGGGCGTGCTGGTCTTAGAGGGAGGTGTGTTCAGGTGCATTCT
>NC_045746.1:22119708-22148810 GCF_008692095.1 Etheostoma spectabile | reverse complement strand
CTATCTTGAGGCAGCGGGAAGTGATGGCGCCATAGACCGACAAAAACCGGGTCTAACGTCGATAGCGCAGCATTTCATTGTTATTGTAATGTGGGAGTAATTCTATTTCAGGGGAGGCAGGTGCCACCCCAGGACCCCCTCTAGAATACTTTTCACCTTATTTTGGCCCCAGAAGACATTGGTTTTACAGCAAGGCATGCAATACATGGAAATACATAGACATACAATACAGAAGGAAATGGTGAAGGTACCCTGAAACCAGAGGGCTAAAGGTCAAACAATAGTTACAGACCCATTTTTTCAGTGTACAAAAAATAGAATCAAAAACATCTATTCTAAAAATTAAAAAATAATGTGGCAGAACAACCTAATAATCACCAATACACACAACAAATTGCATAGTGACCAGACAGGTTGAATACATGATCAAAATCAATTGTCAACAAAGAGATTTTTAACAGGGTGTCCGGGGCCCCTAGGTGGTCCTCAGAGTTACTGCAGTGGGGTGGTAATTATTGTTTGTCAAATAATTGTTAAAGTTTTTGCAAAAATTAAAATTCAACATTTAATTAGTAAATATAAATCAGCCTATTCATGAAAAAAAGGTAGGTAGTGTAGTCACTAAGGTAGCAATCCACAGATACAGGTAATCCTGTGATACATGTATTTTCAACATTAAAACTCAATTTATGAAATCACGCCAACTAATAGTTTAATAGCTTAGTATTCTATGCACTAAAAAGGTATGTCTATAATCATTTTAGGCCCAGTTTAATATGCAACTTCATTGTACATGATTAAGTAGTAGGGGGTCACTTATCCTTATCTCTCTCAGTTAAGGGGTCCAAAAACGTTGAAGACCCCTCATCTATAATTATCATCATCATCAACATAAATCCCATGTCATCCACTAAACTGCGCACTTCACCGAGTGAGTATAGGACTCACTACTGTACCTTCTCCGCTGGCCTGTGTTCAGAAGTAAAATGTCAGTGGGGATGAAAGAGCGCTTGTACAGTTTACTCTTAACAAGCTCTGAAATAGTCTCCCAGTAAGCTTGAGGTTGTTAGACTCTTTTAACATCAGCTGAAAACCGTGTGTTTAAACAGGCATTTGGGTAGCATGTGTTTCAAACCTGTGACCTATGTCTGTTCTTTTTGTATGTTTTATTTGGTGTTTCATCTTACTCTATTTGGGCCTACGTGAGTGTATTTATTGCCTTGATTGACATTGTGACTGGTGTTCTCAAATTTACTCAAACTTAGTATAGCAGGTGAGCGCTGTCGGACAGGATGGCTTTAGTTTTCCTCTTCCCTGTCTGCTGAACAGGTTAGCTATCGTACTCTGCTCCACCCCCAATATCATGCTGCTCACTTTCCCTATCCTGGACAGGGCATTTTTACAGGTTGTAAATGAATACATGTTCTTCCTTAAAATACAGGGGCATAAGTATACACACCCCTATGTTAAATTCCCATAGAGGCAGGCACGTTCTTATTTTTAAAGGCCAGTTATTTCATTTTTCAACGGATTAAAGAAAACGTCAAAAAGACTCAATATGACCACAGTGATGTTCAAATGTATCCCATGGTGGCCTGTTCTAAATGTAGGATTTTTGATACAGAAAAAACTGAAAGATGCCTCGTATTCTAAATACCTAAATATGAAGTATAGGACACAAGATTGCAAGAAGACTGGTGTGTTTGAGTGAAATGACTTGCATATTTTCCATAAACTGTAACTGATTTTGTGTGTGTGTGTGTGCAGTTAAAGGTCAGAACAATAGGCTCATAACATTTACGCTGCGTTGCTGTTGATCAAACGCATTAGCATGTATGGATTGGCAGAGATCAAATACGAATTCATCAAGACAGATCAATCCAAATGTCAGCAAAAAACTGTTGGAAATAACCTTCATTTTTCTGACATTGTGACCTTTTCCGTGATTTTAGTCATGAGGCCTGAGGGACATTGAGGGATTTATGTCTCATCTGTTTCGCTGGCTGCCTCATTGATACATTGCATTGACAAATAAATAGAGAGCCTTGGAAATTGCTGTTTTTCCTTCCGCTTAAGTGTCACGCACACTCACGCACACACACACACTAGTGAATTGAAGTGACGCTGTCTCGGATGTGTTAGTGTGATTGAAACTACAATACACAGAAACAGGTGAGGCAGACGGGGGCAGGAATCCGCTCTTTAGCCCGCCAGCCATGGAGGTTGCAGACCAAGCTCCCCTCAGCTCTGCAGCATGAAATCCAGGGCTGTACAGGGGGATTTGGCTTCTTGGTCTAAAGCCAAGCAGGGAATTGCATGACTGGCCCTCACTGGCAGCTACACCCCAGACCCGGAGACGCTTTCCCTCTTATCTGCCCCTCACCATCATGCTGCTGCAGCTACCTACCTCGTGGTGCATAAGCAATATTTCCAGCCAGCGTCCTCCCCAAGCCCTCCCCAGAGATTTATCTGGCTGTTGAAGTAGAAAATGAATATTTTACAGTTCACTTGCCTGATCAATTACCTACAAGCTGTTGCTGTATGTTGTGGCTGGTCGGAGAGAGCGCTTGTAGATAGTGACAGAAAGGTCCATGGGGAGCCTTCTCCTCTTCCACAACGACGACATAAATAAATGAAATAAAAAAAGAAGGAAAAAAGGAGGAGGTGGGAAGGAGACGGCCTATGGTGAGCCACTCCTTTTTGTATGCACACAGCGCTGGGATTGTTGTGAAACAAATTAAAGCTTTTAGGCGATAATTAGCACAGGCTAATTTCAAGAGGTTACAGACACACTGGGCTGATTAGAAGTTGCCAAGTGCTCCTTGATTTAAGGCCAATTTAAATATTTACCAAATAAATATATAATGTCATCAGTGTTCACTGATTAACATCGATCTGCATGGAGTGTCTTATAATGAGATAAGATAGAAGTTCCTGTATCCCCAGGGAGATTGTCTTCAAGGACTAGCTCTCTAATGATAATAATTGTGACTTTATGATGCTTTATGACGACTTTTCTACTTCTACTCTGCTACATTTTACAGGAAATATTCTACTTTTTACTCCACTACATTCAGTTGACAGCTTACTTCACAATTCAAGATTTTTTGTACACAAGACATATGTAGTTTATAATATACATTGTGTTATTAGAAATACAACTTTTTGGATGAAAAACGTTAATATCAACGACACTGTTTTAATTTAATTTTTCAAAGTAAAATGTACTTACACAAATAGTACTTTTTGTAAATATATAAAAAGTGTACTAGCATCACACTTTCACACACTTTAAAATAATTATACTATATTACACTTTATAGAAATATATTATACAAAAATATACTTTAAGTGAAAGTTATGTGGACTTTCTAAAGTGTACTAGTTTTTACACATATTTTTGATATATTTTAAATTGTGTGCTCAAACTTGTCATTGTAACATATACACTGAAAGCATATTTAAAAAGTACACATTTTAATAAAAAAACACTGTAATATTAAGTTAGAGTGGATTTTAAGTTAGCTTTGAGTCTAGTTATAAAGTGAAGTTATACCCCCTAGTACTTAGTACAGTAAAGGATAGGACATGCTTTTAGAAAGCGATCAATAGTATTACTATGAAAATGCACTTAAACCTATTTATAAAATGTTGTTCTTTGTGTTAAGTACACAGATAGCAAATATTGCAGTAGCTCTGTAATGTTTAATCAGTTTTGAAAAAAAAATACACCTTACACAAAATTACATTAAACCTTTAATATATTAAATGCACACTTCAAAAGTACAGGTGCACAAAAAAATGGGTGTTCTACTGAAATGCAAGTAGTTTTAATTTGGTGCAAACGTTTGGGCACCCCAGGTAAAAAATTGTATTAATGTGCATAAAGAAGCCAAGAAAAGATGGAAAAATCTCCAAAAGGCATCAAATGACAGATTAGACATTCATATAATATGTCACAAAAAGTTAGATTTTATTTCCATCATTTACACTTTCATAATAACAGAAAACAAAAATATGGCGTCTGCAAAAGTTTGGCCACCCTGCAGAGTTTCTAGCATGCACCGCCCCCTTTGGAAAGCTGAGACCTGACAGCGTCATGGATTGTTCTCAATCATCATCTGGAAAGACCAGGGGATGTCAATCTTAAGGTTTTAAATGCCCAGACTCATCTGACCTTACCCCAACAATCAGCACCATGGGTTCTTCTAAGCAGTTGTCTATAAAACTGAAACTGAAAATAGTTGACGCTCACAAGCAGGAGAAGGCTATAAGAAGATAGCAAAGCGTTTTCAGATGCCAATAGCCTCTGTTCGGAATGTAATTAGGAAATGGCCATCATCAGGAACAGTGGAAGTTAAAGCAAGATCTGGAAGACCAAGAAATGTATCAGACAGAACAGCTCGCAGGATTGTGAGAAAAGCAAGTCCAAACCCACGTTTGACTGCACGATCCATCCAGAAAGACCTGGCAGACACTGGAGTAGTGGTACACCATTCCAATATAAAGAGGTACTCGTCCAGATATGGTCTTCATGGAAGATTCATCAGAAGAAAACCTCTTTTACGTCCATACCACAAAAATCAGCGTTTGAAGTTTGCAAATGAACATATAGACAAGCCTGATGCATTGTGGGAACAAGTTCTGTGGACCGATGAGGTTAAAATACGACTTTTTGTCCGGAATAAGCAAAGGTACGTTTGGAGAAGAAAGGGCACAGAATTTAATGAACAGAACCTCTGTCCAACTGTTAAGCATGGGGGGGATCAATCATGCTTCGGGGTTGTATTGCAGTCAGTGGTACAGGGAACATTTCACGAGTAGAAGGAAAAATGAATTCAATGTTCAGGAGGATACAATGTTCAAATTTGCCATCTACTACTTATTTGATAAAGCGCTTTAAAGTACGTCGCTCATTATTGGTAGCAACCAGTTCACCCGAGTGGCATCCCAGCCGCGACCTGGATTGAAATAAAATGGCCCACGAGAAAATAACCAAACAGGACGGTGCCTGCTAAACTGCTCTTATTTGGAGGCAAGTATGGAGAATACGGTAATGGGTATTCAGAATACCTGTGTTTTTTTCCAACACGGTTAGCTAGCTAGCAGTTGACTGTTTAATTTGGGCGTTGTTAGGAAAAATGTCCTGGCTTTTTTCACTCTTCTCGTTATGTCAGATTCCAACAAAGACATTGTGTCGAAGAATTTATTTCTTGTCGGTAAGGATATCTGGGTTGAGGAGGAAAGCAGGGGTGAGACCAGCGTAGTGAAGCCTAAAACGGCCATACAGGTGTGTGCACGCATCATTCCTTAATGCTGCACTAGCTGACATGCTGTCTCAATACTACTAGCTACACATCCATGTGCTCAGGTCAGACAGCTTACACCCAACTACATGGGAAAATTAATCTCACAATTGTTACTTATCTTCATTTCACATATAAACTCATTTTGGCTGTCATGTGCATATTCAACTGAGCATTTACTTTTATTTAATATATTCAACAATGTAACAATTTTCAAATACTTCTTATTAATGTTTTGTCCCACATGGTAGTGTGGATTAGAGTGTCAAAAGTACAGAAGGCAAAAGCATGCACATGTCTAAAAATATTGTCACTAATAACATAAGGGCTGATAATATTAAAACTTGTTTATATAGTACCTTTAGAACGGCATTCATTATAGTTACAATCATAAATCTTAATTGAACCACAACATGTGCACAGGGTTGGATCACAGCTGTCAGATCGTCACTCACAGATCAGTCAGTCTGCAGACAGCTGGACAAACTGCAGTGTTTGTACGTTGTGTTTATTGGATCCAGAAAAAACAAGCATAAAATAATCACAATCTCTAACATACAAAATGAACACAACATTATACAGTGGCTTTCATAAGTTTACACACCCATGCTAAAGTTGATTAAAAAGAGGAATAAAAAAACCTGTTTTGGAAATTGATCTTAATGCCTTAATTAAAAAAAAATTAGGGAACTTCAACCATTTAAGGACACCAATCTTCTTTGTGAATCCTGATAAAGTTCCCTTGGCTTTTGGAATTAAAATAACCCGCCCCCCCCCACATCATCACATACCCTTCACCATACCTAGAGATTGGCGCGGTGTTATTTCAGTTAGACTAACAGCTGGTCTGATTTGCATTGAGAGATGATCTTATGGAAAGTTCCCCATGTCTAGCTCTATGTACAGTATGGTGAAAGGTATGTGATGGGGGGGGTATTTTAACATTTACATTATTCATTCACAATGAAAATTGGTGTCCTTAAAAGATTGGATTTTCCTAATTCTTTTGAATTAAGGCATTAAGATCAGTTTCCAAACGATGTTTGTCTTCTGGATTTTGTCCTGTATAAAGTGGAGACATGTGGCTGTGGTACTAGTTTTGTGTGTAGCCCATCTGATATGCTTACAGTAGTGTTTTTAAATCATTTGACAGATGCTTTACTTGGACGGAAATAGAAATTCTCCATTCTAACCTCTGTAGCTCTGTGTCAGTAAGGTCTAGAATCACACTGACACTTGGAACAAAAAACTGAGTGTTAACTTCCCGATGACCTCAGGCACATCCCAGAGGGCCAAAGTATGTGGGAAATGTTTTTTGTTTTTTTTGTAAAACATTTAGGCGAGAAAAGCATGTATTTTCAAGTGTCTCCAAGTACACTAAATACACTTCAAGTTGAGCTTTTCTACAATTTAATTACAATTAAAATATGTTTAGTAAATGAGTTGTTCCAAAATAGCATGCATCAAGTAAATTAATCATGAACACACTTGAAGTATAAGGATGATTAGTGTGGCTTCAAGTACACAAAAGTACGTTATATTTTAGTACACTTGGCACATTTATTTTTCAGCTGGTGCAGTCCATGAGGATTGTATTTTCTTGTTCCATCTGAGAGGTCGGGCCTTTCTGGCGATGTCAGCGTTTCTCTTGGTCAAGTGTTCATTCAAGTACACATCTGTGCCCTTCAGCCGTCTTCCCTGTTTCAGCAGTTCGGTCTTATATTTCCTGTTGGTAAAACGAATGATTGAGGCTGGTTTATCCGTCTTGTTTCTTCGGGGGAGAGTGTGACAGGCCTCAATGAAGCCTCTATCCAACTCAATCCCCCTTGAGTGGAGGAATGCTGTCACCTGTTCCTCCACCGATGTAGCATCCTGCTCGCTCATCTCCCCACCGCTCTGCATTGTTGCCGCCCGGGCATATGATCTCTAAACTGGTGACTATTGGTACGCTTAATGGAATGGAGGACCCAAATGCAGAGACGAGGAAGGTAGGCAAAAGAGGGTAATAATGAAGGTTTAGTAATAAAAGGTGTCCAAAAACAGGGTTCCAAAAAGCAAGAAATAAACAACTTAAGGAAACAAAATCCAAAAATTACAAAAAGGAACAGGAAAACTGTTTCTCCAGTAGTGCCTCTGCAATGGCATCCATATAGCCACACGTTGGGTTTTGTTTGTTAAAGATTTTCAGAAGAGCCGTCTCAGTGCTGAGATGTGGTCAGAACCCGACCGAAAGGCATCCAAAATATTGTTTCAGAACAAAAAGAGGTTTAGTTGTTGAAAAAAAATCGCTTTTTCAATAATTTGATATCGGTCTGTAGTTCATGAGTGACGTATCTAGGATTAGTTTTTTTTTAGTGACTTGACTACCACAGTCTTTAAGACCTGATACTTGCTTAAAGAGACATGTTAAGAATCTGAAAAAGATCTGAGGCCTTATGGAAACAGTAAAATTTGATGGAATTTAATGAACATCGACTCAAAGGAAATAAGTTTTGTTTCATCAAATTTTATCTTGATCGATATATGGCTTATACGATAAATCGCTGATGGAAACGTTATTTGCCAAATAAATAATGAATTGCGATTAAGTTTTAGGTCGTTTTATGGTTGCAACCCGCCACAAAATGAAGAAGAAGAAGTTTTAATTTCCGCCCAGTATTTCCACTCTGTTTGTACACATGGTGGGTCTCAACAAAGACAGATGGAAGTGAACAGACGAGGAGACAAGAGACTTTTTGAATTTAATTTACGAGCAAAATATAACAGCTATTTTCTTATTATTATTTTAGCAAAAATCTGAGAAATGCCATAATTTATCAGGAACTCGCGAAGGAAATGGGCTACAAAGGTTAGGACATGCCGTGGGACGTCCTCCGGAGTAAATGGAAGACGCTCAAACAAATTGGTATACTGAATTGATTTGACATTTTAAAGTATTTCATTCATTTTCCCACTGAATCACACATTCAAGCAAACATTTGCAAACAAAAAATGACCAACACATGACCAATATTGCACAAGATGTAATACTGCTTCTGTGCCATATCAAGCAATATTAAGGAAACAACAACGCTATCAACACATCGATATGTTTTTAAGAAATAATGTATATGTTAACAACAAATCTATTAGAAAATGAGACATTGTTAGTGCCAGACACTCCAAAGTTTATATCTACATAAATCTCTTTATTTTTCTTGTTCCTGTTGGGTACGGTACATTAATGCCCCAATGTAGCAAAGTAGACCCAGTTCTGGTTTTCTGTACGTGGTTTAAGCCCCATGAATGGTTATTTTACCTCTTTGGGGAGTGGGTGGGTCTACGCCTATGCACATGGACACGCACGCACACACACACACACACACACACACACACACACACATTCTCTCTCTCTCTTTCTCTCTGAGTGGACTGCTACCTCAATGGAAATTTCAGTTTTTCAACTGTGAATAACATTACTTCTATATATTTGGAAATGGCATTTTTTACAAATACCTGTGCTATAAACTAAACTTTGTGACCCCAGTTCCTGATAGAGCAGAGCTTTGACCTCTTCAGAAGGACTACTGTGTGATTCCTACCTCATGTCTGCAAGCTGCTGATTTTCCTTTGAAGTCCAATTAGTGAAGTGTCTGATTATGTCTCAATCAAACACATCCATTGTCCTGCAATCAATGCCCTGATTGCAGGACAATGAGAGAAAGCAGATGTGCTTGGTAGTTTTTAATAATGGCGTAGTATTCATCAGAGGATATTCAGACGTGGAAGTTGGCAAACCCTGCAATCCCTTCACGCCGCAATCTCATGCTGATCACAACTGCAACAAACAGTACAAATAGAGGAAATAAGCAAGATCAAGAGGTTTGTCAGTGAACTGTCTGACCCAACAAAATATTCAAATGCCCTGTTCTGCAACCAAGTCTTTGTTTATGCAACTTACTCACATATAGATGCAAAAAAAAAAATCAAAATGTAATAATACAGTAAACTGAGGTCAATGAAAAGAAGAAATGCAAGGGTAGACTATCTTTGCAAACACCTGATTCCTCCACTTCATGTTCACTTTCCTCCTTCCACCTTGAAAATCATTTTTCAAAAATGTAACATGACAATTACCTTTACATGAGCAGTCAGTCTATCACTCATATACTGTTTATATCCAGGACTATAACTAACTCAGCTGCTGTCTTAAAGGTGTCATTAAGGCCATTAGTTAGTGCAGTCAATGTTTCTAAAACTGAAGGTCTGAAAACAGAACATGCACTTCTGTTTGATATAGGCAATGATGTGGGGTTTCCATCCAAAATTAAAGCGTTTCTTGGTTCAGAGATCTTCAACAGGAGGTCCAGGACCCCGATGGGTTCCGTAGAGTGAGTGCAAGGGGGTTGCCAAATTATGCAAAAAAAAAAAAAAATCTCATTTCACAAATTAAAATGGTTTCTATCCTCCAAGTCTGCTAAGTTTGTCTCCATCTCCTGCATAGCATGGTCATACTTGAGTTGCTTTCCACGGTAGTTTTGGGTTCACGTAAGATCTGATAGAGCCAAGACTTCCAGTCAGAGATGTTAGCTGAGCGTGAATAGCAGCTAGCCCCACCACGTTGTCATCTCACACCTGTTGAATCTGAACAGAGTGCAGGTCCAAGAAGTCTTTCTGCTTCTCCAGCAGAGCCTCTGCAATGGCATCAATGTCGCTGCGCTGTGGCCTGCTCCAGCCTGCAATTCCGCCTAAAGGAATTCTTAAGAGCACACAGTGGTAAAATAAGTCTAATAACCAAAGTTGGAACCATAAAACACTACTATTTGGCAAGATTGGGCCAGGAGCTAATCTCTAAACTGCCATCTTCGTCCAGCTCGTAGTCATGCTGTTACCACGAAAATGCTTCCCAATGAAATACATTAGATCAAACTTCATGCTCACCACCACAAACACAAAAAACAACAAAAAAGGTGTCCATGTATAGGAATCAATAGATTAAATAACGTGACCATTTTACGAACTGCCGTGAAACTGGGTTGGGGGTCCCTACTCTGTCTATCTTTCAGCTTAGGGGTCCTTGGCCTAAAAGACTTTAAAGACCCCTGTCTTAGTTGCAGTCAAGTCACCATGACCTTTTCATATCCTGAGTTAGGGAGCTAATAAATATGCAATTAAACTTCTCTTTTGTAGTGGTGGAATGTAACTACGGTAAGTACATTTACTCAAGTACTTCAGTACAAATTTAAGGGAGTGCAGGTCACTCCAAGGTAATACATCCAATAACTTTGAAAATGGACGATTCTTCAAAACCCCAAACTAAATACATACCAAATACCACACAAAACACAACACTTCATACTTGCCCGTGCATCTAAATGTTTTTCCCTGTGGAACATGGATGAGCTCGGGACATGCTCCTGGGGCGCCAGCCCCGATTGTTTTGTCAAAACCCTCAAAGACAATGGGTCTAGACTGCCGGGGGACTTCCTTTTGACACACTGAGCTCCTCTCTTTCCATCTGTGTGCTTTCATGTCTCAGAAATGCTTGTTACTAACCCCAGATTCATTATGTTTTCTCACCTTGCATATTTCCTTGGATTGGGATGGCACCTAAATCATGGTTCAGCTGCCGCCGTGGTCTTGCTCAATCCCCTGCTATGTGTGTGTGTCTCTGCGTCCCAACCGGCAGCGGCAGATCGCCGTCCACCAAGAGTCAGGGTCTGCCCCAGGTTTCTGCCTAAAAGGAAGTTTTTCCTTGCCACTGTTGCACTACTTACTCGCTTAGAAGAATAAGAATAGTTTATTCGTCATTGCTTAACAGACAATGAAAATCAGTTAAGCAGCTCCACATTGATGGTACAACACATTTGAAACACCAACAGTCATACCAGGATAAAATAAATAAATAGACTTTTAAAAAAAAAGTTGCATAAGGGATTAGGGCAGATGACAGTGCAGACAGAGCTAACAGACAGCCAAACACACCCAAACAGAACAGTCCCAGGTGCAATAGCAGTTCTTTTTCAGTGGCACTTTGGGGCTATGGACAGCTTTTGGATAGAAGCTGTTTTTTAACCTGTTTGATTTGGGCTTGCAGGATCCGACTCTCCTACCAGAGGGCAGTGGAGAGAAAAGAGCACAGCCAGGGTGTGTAACGTCCTTGAAAATACAACTGGCTTTCTTCTGCAGTCTACCGTTGTAGATGTCTGTGAGTGGAGCCAATGGTGCTCCAATGACATGCTCAGCAGCCCTAACCACCCACTGCAGGTCCTTCTTATTCTGTTCTGTGCAGCTGGAAAACCACACATTGCAACAATAGGTCAGTGTGTTTTCTATCAATGACCAAAAAAAGTTGGTCAGAAGGTGGAGAGGGAAGTGAGTTTTAGCTTCCTTAGGGGAAATTGCTGGAATTCTTGGGTCTTTGTAAGTTATAGAGTGTAGTCTAGACCTACTCTATCTACAAAGTATCTTGAGATAATACTTGTTATGATTTGATACTGTAAATAAAATTGAACTGATCTGACAGTTAAAGGCGGAATAAGATGCTGTCTCTACTGAATGATTCCTTTCTGTAGAGACTATCATGTTTTTCCCAGATGATGATCAGAATTGTTAGGGATTCTATTATCAAATGGCTTGAAAAATAGGTCCCATAGATGGCGCAAATGCTGTAGAGCATGCCCCCAGACACCCCCCTAGAGTTGGGCTGAGCCCCGGATGTTTACAGTGTCTGGCTCCGGCCCTGGATAAACTCAGAAAATTCCATCGCAACCTGCATGTTACGTTATGAGACATCATAACTTGACTTAAACTGACTTTAAGCCTTTGGATACATGAGTTTAATGAAAAGGGTTAATCCTGTGCATGATTGTGTACAGTGAATCAGTCATCAAGATGGAATTAATTACAAAAAGAAAAATAGAAACAAATAAAAAACAAAAAAATCCTGAGGAAATCAAATTATATAAACAATACTTGCACGCCAAGTTTATCATCGTACAAAATCAAAGTGAAGATGATACCAATTTTAGTCATATAACATAAAATATATAAAAAGGCAACTTACAAAATCCAAAGACTCTAGGAAACCAAGAGTATTTTTTTTTTTAAAGAAAAATGTTATACTCAGGTCATTCCAGAACCATATGGCTCTGACTGTAAACGCTGTGCGCCCTGTTGTCAATGCAATTCCAAAATGCCTAATGTAGGTAATAATACATATACTGTATACATATAATATAATAACTTAACTCTATTCCCCCCACATATGGGCATACTGACACCGCTATGTTTCTAAAAATGAAATGGCTCACGTAACGTTTAGTAAATTGAGCATCAGTGTCAGTTCCTGCAGGCCCAGTAGTCAAGACGCTGCTAACGGCTATTGGCCAATAACATGGTCGCATCAGCTGATCTGTATCAGCTGGTCAACTCCCCTCGCTGCTAAATTGCTTGCAGCTGCACTGATGCAACCCAGGTCCTCCCCAGCTCCTCCTTGCTTCTGTCATTGTTGCTGCTCTGTTCATATGGGGGAATAAGTTAGCTCTCCCAATCTTAAACTGTGTGAGCGTCCCCTAATGCTGCCGCTGTCCCCTGACTCTCTGCTCTTTCATGGTGCACATGAAAGGTCAGGGGACTCTTCTGAACAGAGCCCTACCGCCAAATTGAATTTGTAATTTATTCAATAAAATTTCTTAAAGCATTTTTACTGTCTGCGTTGTTCTTGACTTAATGGACCTGACAGAACAATTTTTGTCACCATTTGTCACGGCCACATAGGAAAATTAATGTATTAGTCCCACTTACAAAGCTCTGATTGGTCAATTGTTTTTCCCAACTGGAGCCATCAATGAACACGACACCAGACATATTTGAATCACTGAACAAATTAGAGTGGGCGATTAATCACGGAAAAAGTTGTCGGGGGTGATTCAGAGATCTGGAACCAAGCTATACCAAAGATTACATGGACATCTGATGATGTAAACAACATAGCAACACTGTAAATCTTTAATGTACATTTACTGCTAAAATCTCACAGTATCTTACTGTTTGAATGTTATACAGGATTGTACTATAGATGGCAATGCATTCTGGGAGAAAATAACCACATAGCAATACCCTGCCGGGAATGGGGCAAAAAGTTTAGCGAACTGCATTTGTGCAAAAAACGAGGGCATGAACCCAGATTTGTAAATGGGGTTGGGAGTGATTATTGCTGGCCTGGATAGTGTAAATGAAATCTGACTTTATTGTACTTCTGCTTATCAGGAGGGAGATGATTTAATAATCCGGATTGTGAAAATTGCTGGATTACACAGAAAATCATCACAATTGGAGTGATTGAGACTTTGCAAAGCGCCTTTCTGTCTGGCAAGAAGTTGATGCAAGTACAGATCATCACGTCCGATATGGGAAAAAAAAGTAATTTGGGCTTTGTGAATTTTAACAGTCATTCCATGCTAAGAGCTGTAACAACGCCTTTAGTAATCCTCACCCTTCATTCAACATGCACGGCATACATCATTGAAAAGATAATGGTGGCGTACTGCATGCGTGCCGGAGAATAACCACAGTAACTTTGCCCGTGCGACAGCGCAGAATGTAGACGCTCTCTCTCTAGAATCCTGTAATAGGACTGAACCTTGAATTATGAACAGAAATCATCTCCATTATCAGCGCTCCTTTTATCTGTCCTAGCCGACAGAATCCATTCCATCTCAAGCTCATCAACTCATTTGTGAGATGTTGGAAATTCATTTCAGTGCAGTCTTGCTGACAGTGATAGAGCACATTCACTAATTATATTGTTACCATAGTGACAGTGTGAGACAAAGCATTGTGCTACAGGTTTAGTTTCTAAAGAACTGTTTTTCTATTATACATCTTTCTAGTCTGATTTATTCAACATGTAAGTTTCCAGTTCTATGAGGCCTTTCTCCTGCAGGCTGAACCTTTAAAACCAAACACTGTAACATGCAAAGATACCAGAAATATGAACGCATGGCATGCATGAAAACAAACTGACATCAAGAAAGTACACTTTTTAAGACTTAGCACTCCTTTATTATTTCTTCCTTCCCTTGTTGTCCTCATTCATTGTAATGTAGCATACTGGTTTTTGATTTTCATCTAAGGATACCTTCGAAAGCAATGAGTTGCATAAAATCACCATAATGATTTCCTAAGGATGTTGTGAGGGAAAAGCCTTTGATCTCTAAGTGTATTCCTTTAGTTTACTTCAGTATTCCCTTATGCGTTGCTAGAAGGTCCTTAGTAACTAATTTTCTTCAGAAAATGTTGGGGCACCCATACCAGTCTGCATTGATGTGTAATATTTCGTAAGTGTTGTGAACCAATTGTTTTGAGGTTGGAATCCTATCATCTACTGGCTCGACTAGACTCTGGAAGCAGCGGCGAGCTCGGAGAACAAAGCAGGGTTCAGTTCAGTGTTTTAAAGGTTTAAGGAGATTGAAGGTTTTTGTGTGTGTGGACAACAATTTGTAATCAAGACCACCTCATAATACTCATAATAAAATATGTCTACACACACCTACCTGAATTAATCCACACCCCTTAACCCTCATGTTGTCCTTGGGTCAAATTGACCCATTTCCTATCAATGTTCTTTGTAACGACCCAAAATAACATGATTGATTCCACACAACGCTCTTTGGCAAATACAAATCTCACAGATCAGATTTTTGGGGTGTCTTATTCAATTTTATAGCATTTGAAAAAGAAATTGTAGTGGTTTTGAAATAGTATTGACTAAAAGTTGACATATTCCAGTCTGTGATCAACATCCTTTCCTTTAATTTTAGTGTAAATAATTCCTAATTTCACAAACATTAGGTATAATTTCCTATAAAAGAGGTGTATTGACCATAAATTCCAAAGATAACTATAAAATTTAAGTAAATAAGTTAGTGTTACGTAGTGTTAAAAACGTCAAAAAAAAGTAACAAACGTTGAAAAAAAACGTCAAGTGTTGAAAAAAGGGACAAAAATGTAAGATAAAGTTAAAAACATTGATAAAAAGCATCAACAAAAATGTTTTCTTTTTTATGGGAAGACAACACAAGGGTTAATAGGCCTACTAGCACTAAAACTATAACTGGTTATGGCATCAGTACAACAGGCTTGTTTAAAGAAGGTTTACTGCACACAATGGCGGCCATATATTTTATTTATTTATTTATGTATTTACTCAAGCGCCCCAGGTCATAATCAGGTTCATTTGAACAACAGGCTTATTTCCATAGCGATGGAGTGTTAAATCTATAAAGTAATAAGACCACTTGTATATAGTCCACATTTCTAACTGGGATTGTGGGAATTTCCTGGTAAAAATGAAGGTTAAAAATCTATTATTTTTATATTTTATTTTACCTTTCAACGGATCGCCTGCAGTACCGTCACCGACCACTATTGGTCCTCGGACCACAGTTTGGGAATGACTGCTCTAACAATCACTCCATTCATGTAGTGGAGGGGTAGTGAGATAAGGGAGTCAGGATGGGAGAAAGGATTGCTTCAAGGTCTGTTCATGCAGAGAGAAAAACTCTAGGATACGACTAAAACCGATGAGAACGACTCTCTTCAAACTTCTCACACTAGTCACACCCGAGATAAATGCACATAGTGTGGCTAAATATATTGGTACTTCTCCTTGTCTAAAACTTGTCTTAAATAGGACGATTCTGGGTGGAATCAGCAAGGTCAACAGGAATTCACTGGGTAACTCAAAACCACTTAGGAGACATTGTTTAGTCACATCCAATTATTTTTGATCCTCACCCTCCTGTCACAACCTAACATTTTATCACATGGTGTTTTATTCTGCAAACCTTAATCAACATTCATGGATTGACACACTAATTCCCAAAGTGCCGAGAGGAACTCTCGTTTCCTGTCTCAGTGGTAAAGGTCGATCTTGTCTCTAACTCACACAGAATGCTGCTGCTGCCAGACTCCTGACAAGAACAAAGAATAGAGATCATGTAATCATTGTAGTTTCCCTGCATTGGCTTCCAAGGGATTTTTAGACTTTTTTTTTTTACTTTTATTCTTTACCTAAATAGCATTAAAGGTTCTGGACCCAAATGCGTGGGCTTTTGTGCAAGTTGGCCCCGTCAACCATCTGCCCTTTGGTCTTGACTTATTTTGTATTAGGTTGTTTCTGTGCTAGGTGTTTGCTGTTTCGGATCTCTTCTATGTATTGTTTGTCCCCCTGCAGTTAGTCCCTTGAGAGTCCAGTGCTGCCTTTGAACAGTTGTGCCTTTTAAAGCTATAGTGGGTAGTTCCTATTGCCCCCATGAGGAATTCTTACCCTGGTTGTGGAATGTCTGCGGAGCCGCTCTTGAACGGCAGTGGAGTCATTTGGTTTCCATTAAAGTCATTGTGTGTATTTCCACTGACTGCGGAGCGGCTACGTCCAGCGTCCGTCCCAGCTCCGGCGATCCCCAGCCCTCCGGAGCAGATACGCAGAGCTTCTATGTTTGCCGGACGCGGCAGAGCTCCGCAGCATTTCAGCACACGGCAGACAGGCAGGACAGGAAGTTGAGCACAGAAACAAAATCAAATATCCGGTTTATTTTCTAAATAAAATAGACCATGCCCACGACGGATCATATTTCCCTGCACTACACCTTGAAAACACAGCACAGAGTTATTTCCTCTCTATTCCTCTGGATGGAAACAAACTGTGAATTTGCGAGATCTCGTGGGTCCTTGAGACTTCAGCTGTCTGTCATGGCTGCATAGTTCCACAACAAATATGGGCCTGGTGGGTGTCGACAGACTGCGGAGAACAGAGCTGACACGCAGTTGGTGGAAATCCACTGTCATGTACTGAAAAAAGCGCTAACCCCACCTTAACGCTTTTGCAAGTAGCTCAATGAGGACACGGTGGATTAAAAAACATGATGGACTCTTCAGAAGAAGTTATTATCTTGTAGTTTTCATGTCCTCTTCGTCTCCAGAGCTGAACACCGCTGTACTTTTCTCAGCAGTGAAAACGTAAAACGCATCACTTAAGCTTCTGCGTGCAGTGTAACTGTTGATCTGTTAACATTGCATGGCAGCTAGATTCTCACGAGATCACAAGAGATTCATGGGATCATGTATCATACGAAAATCCATCTTGCCAGGCTCCAACCTAACGCGTTTGTGTCCAAAGTCAAAGTCAAAGTATACTTTATTATAGTTGGGAAATTTGTTTGGTCAAAGTGCAAAACACAAAGTAGAGCATGTTGTTTGTGGACGTTGGACCAGAAGCTGTGGATGAAGCTACTTTTGTATTGATGTGATGTAATTCCATTTGGGATGGGCCACTTAGTGGCATTACATTTCATATCATGTTCTTTTACTAAACTGACCTATTATTGCAGTATAGACATGAATATAAAATCAAAGTTTTTTACATGTTTCAACCTGTTATGGGATTCGTTAACCGCTACTCAAGTCTCACAGAACGCATACATTCGGTATGAACGCCATTACTGCGCACTAATAATGTGACTGATGAGATGTTTCGCAGGCATAATGGGTACAATTCAAGCTTCAATTCAAGTTTAGGCCCAAAAGGAAATGGCAACTATTCTGATGATCATAAATTAAGTATTTCTTCAAGTAGCAATGTTTATGTTAAAAATTATGACTTCTCTATTGTGATGATTAGCAGTTGCTCTCTGTATTATGTGAACGGTAAACTCAATATTTGGACATTTATCCAAAACAGGATATAGTGAAGGGAATCATTCACTATTTTTACACTTTTCAATTGTTTTATATATAAACTTATACCAATTTACCAGTATTTTATAGCAATAATCTAGAACTAATTGTGAGCAGCAGCCCTTTTCAAGAGTGTGCAGAATTGATTAAAGTCTTTTTGACTGGACCATACAGCCCAGCCCTATAACCTCAAAACTCCCTGCGTTACTAAGTGATGAAGTTCCACCATTGGTCAGAGTGAGTGACAACGTCAGTGTTGGTGTTGGCTGTCACCAATTTTAACGGTTTTAACGCCCTTGCCTGCTGATCTCTCTATCGCTCTCCAAATCAAAAGGGTTGGCAAGCAGGTAAAGTAGGGTGCTGTGGCAGTGGCTCCGTCTGCAGGCAGCCGGGTTGGAAACCAAAGGGTTGCTACCCAAGTCCCCGTACGGAAAGAGGGCACACAGCTGTAGAGCTCCCGAGGTGCCAGTTCACCTCCTGCTCCTGAGCAAGGCATCAAACTCCCGCAACTGCTCGGTGCTGCCTATCCAGTAGTCGCAGCCCCCTCACTCTGACGTCTCTCCATTTGTGCATGTGTGTGTATTCCAGTCAGCGTGTGTAATGTGTCTAACAGCAGAGTCAACCCATTCTCACTCTGAACTCGTAAAATACAGACGTTTGGACAATGGCTGTCCGCGTCTGAAGGGACGAAAAAAATACGCCCATCAGTGTGTGTGTGTAGAACGTACCGGGGAGAGCAGCATGTAGACGGAGTTTAGTGAGTAGTATGTGAGGGGGAAATTCCACGTAGGGAGGTTGGTTGGGGGGGGTGGATGGGTCAAACATAGGCCTTTCACCCAGGAGAGCTGGGTTCGCCTTTCCTAACATCGCTTTCTTCTTTAACTGTCCCGTTTTTCCCGTGTCACAGAAGTGTAAGCCCACCCACAACCTTTTCCTTAACTTAACAGCGTTGGAAGGGACGCCAATAGTCCAAACCAAGCGCGTTTCGATAAAGTCAATAACAACGACAAAGACACCTGACCAAGCGTCCATATTTTACGGGATGGGAGTGACAATGTGTTGCCAGAGTGACATAGTTGTAATTTAAAAGTATAAATTAAATTTAAGTACAGAATTCAGTACTTCTTTGGGTACCGACCTGCAGTACGTTGGCACTACCGAGGCCAGATTCACAATCAAACTGTTGCAAAGCAAGTTGATAGAGAGCGGAGCTCAGCACTGACACACACACACACACACACACACACACACACACACACACACACACATGCAGTAGTGCAGATGGAGCCAAACTACGTTTCCTCTTCGTTTAGGTCACAGTGAGTCACGGCACTGCTGGTAAAGCGGCAGCAAGTGCGGTAACTCGTTTCCAAACTCCACTCAGACGGATTTAATATGATGGGAAGCCGAAAGCGGTCGCAGTGCAGTTCCACTTCCTCTGACATAGACAGGCACAGCGTTTTTCTCTATGCCCTGGTGACTGACTGTCAGGCTGGAGGTTGTAAGCATTAGTCATTTTTTTGTAAGGCAGTGTAACTTTACTTCTAGTGCACATCTCAGCAACAAGGCCATTCAAAGCGCTTTACACAAACATGAAAAGTTGAATTAATAGGTTGTATGGACAGGTCTGGGAGGGTAGAGGGAGGGGTTTTATTTTGTGTGGGGTGTAAAATGTTCAAAATAAATAACAAAATGTACCAAGTAAATAGTAGGAATAGGGTTGGAATTATATTGACAACAGAAATGTTGAGCTGAATCTCAGGAATGATGCTCTCTCAAAGAACTGCACTTCCCAGAGTGCACCAGCAGCAGCATACCAGCAGTTGTCACCTGACCAGTCGTTATCACTGATGTGGAGCACCTGTGAAGACATTGCAGGTCTCGGTCCTTCAGTCACACAACCTTCAGAGAGGAGACGCTCCGAGTTCACTCATGGGTTCAGTCCGAAGACGCCATCGGTCGCTGAAATGTTTTCTTCACTTTCATGATGTTTGAAATGCTGCTTAATATGGTTAACTGCTGTGTAGATTGGTTGAAGAAACGCATTGCAGCATTGACTTAATTGATTTTGTTTTTGGGTTTGTGCTAAACTAATAGTTCATTTTGAATTTGAAAAAATTGAAAGTAAGCTATAAAAGAATGTTACTAAGTTAAAAATGGTAAAATGTTAATTGCTATAATTTACTAACAACTTTGGAAAGTTCCTGAAATCCTCTTTTTCTTTATTCCATGTGAAATGCTTAAGGGGTTAAGTCATTTAAAATGTATTTAAAATTGAATTGTATTTAAAATGTTGAACTGTGTTCTGTCTTTAAAGGTTTACAACCTAATCTACTGGCAGAGCAATTAACTGACAAAGCCAAAAGAAAAAGACATTTGAGTTGTTCTCGTGTCCTTTTGGAAGTTGAACAAGAAGAGGACTTGACAGGAAATAAATTTTGTTATTAGAGGGAAAGTACAGAAAAAAGGTACCGTTGAGTACAGGAACCAAATGTCCAGTACCCAAGAGTGGAAAATGCTAATTTGCTCGAGGGGCGTGCCTATAAAAAAAAAAGCAGGACAGAGAGGAGCAAATGCTTTAAAAGTTTTGAAACAGCAGACGTTACAACTAGAAAGATGAGAAATGACTCTATTGTTAAAGAGTCTTACGGATATGGAGGAAACCAAGTTAAGACCAAGTACCTGCTGCTTGTAGTTTGAGATGTAGTTTTTTTTGTGTTGCCAATGATTTAGCTCAGAGTATGGGATGTCAGAAACACACTTCACATTTCAGAAAGACAGATGAAAGAAACACTGGATGAGAGATTGCATTGCAGAAGGCAAGCCAGACAAGACATCATGATTTCAGCTATCTACTGTATAGGTTTTATTTTGCATCAATATCTCAGATTCCTCATGCAGAAATTTACACTACAGTATCCCACACATCACTCTTACTTTGTGAAAGACCCCACCACAAACTTGTGTGTGTTCTGTAGGATTAATAATCAAGTGGTCATGGCTGCCAGTTAAACAGTTTTTGGTACTATTGCTACTACTACTACTGAGGAAACCCTCCTTGGGCAGCTCTTTTTGTGGGTGGGTGGGGGTGGGCAGATAAACAGAGCAGCCCGGAGCATGATGGGAAAGAAGAAAAAAAAGCTTTGTAATAGCAGAGCAGATATTCTCCTGTCCTCAAGTGCAGCTTACCATATTTGCATCTCAGCTGCATGCGCTTTGAAGATTCAAGGATTTCTCTGGGCCTGGACATGTGTCACTGTCAAACAGTCTAACATGTTAACCTGCTCTGTGTGTGTGTGTGTGTGTGTGTGTGTCTGTGTGTACTGTACCGTATGTGTACATATCGTGATATGTAAAGCACCTATGATGAGTCAGTAGTTAAATCTGCTTTGCAAAATCATCTTTTAACCTTTTGTCTCGACTGTATATAGTCACACACCATGGACACTCGAGGATAATTGGAGCGCTGTGTTTGTTTATTTGTCATATATACATGCAGAATATAATGACAGCAGCGATTTAGCAATTGAGTAATTAGAATGATTAAGTAGTGACAGACTCATCTTGTGCCATTACAATGACAAATCTCTAAACTTAAGTAAAAAGCTAAATTTAAAGTACCTTCATGAATAGGGCAAAAAAAATCAAAGCAGTGAAATGAGTGAATGTTACCACCATGCAGAAAATGTGCACATTTTATGTGCGCAAGTTAATTATGCCACTTCAGAGGAGCTTGTGAAAGGATAAGGAAAGCTGCATAAATTTAGCTGTAATCCAGGCAGGCAGAACTCATTTGCAGGGATGGTCTTATCTGGGCACTGCAGCTTTCTCACAAAATTAACCTTGGATATTTGGGCCCAATTCAGCCAGCGTTTGATTCTCTCTCTCTCTCTCTCTCTCTCTCTCTCTCTCTCTCTCTCTCTCTCTCTCTCTCTCTCACACACACACACACACACACATTCTCTGCATACAACCCTTCCCCCTATATGCCACTACACCCCCCTCCTCTTCAGTCTCCCTTTGTTTGTCTCTCTCTCTCTCAGTGTATTACAATGTGTGAGTGGAGAGTTTATCCCTGCATATAGATAGATAGACAGATAGACAGACAGACAGACAGACAGATCTATTAACCCAGTTGCCATTTAGTAACTTGGCTCTTCAAAACCAGGTTTGGTTTGTTACCATGTGAAGTTGTCTTAAATAGCCGCGCTCTTAAATTGAAGTAAAGGTGATACACCCATAGAGAATACTGACACTCGTGACATATATTTTTATGAAAATTGGTTGGTGAATGCAAATATTTGTTGGTCACTTTGAATCTTTAGCCACAGTGAGTTAAAAAGTATGGGGCTAACTGAAGGGTCCACTCTTATGTAATAGTGTGGCATTCAAAAATATATATATTTATTTTTTGCATTCTGATGTTTTGCAATGACAATCTTTGTTTCGGCGACTGAAACATCACAGAATGTTAACGCTATTAAACACTACACATGGCAGCAGGTAACGTTAGCCTAACGTTAGCTAGCAGCTGGATTAAACACAGTTAAAATGCTGACAGCTAAACGGTGTAAACATTTGTGGTGCGTGTGTGTGTATGTAGGAGGGGAGGGCGCGCAAAAAGAGCGTGATTCACATGGCGCTTTACCCAGAGTATGTGGTCATGGTTCAACGTCAGTCTTACAACGTCAGGCCGCTCCGAAGCCTAGCATCATTACACAGCTAGCATCGGCCATTTTCTTCCAGGAGTTCACCTGACGGTCCCAGACAGCAGCTAGGTACAGGACATATAACAGAATGTGCTTCGAAATATAGGACATATTGGATAGGACAGAACAGCTCAATGTAAAAAAACACATTTATTTCAAACAAAATATATATCCGAACACAATTAAATTTTCTTTAAGTTTCAGTGCTGGTTCCATGGTATCAGAATTTTGGATAGCTGTCATGGAAACATTACTTGATCATGTGACAATAGTTGGAAAATTGGCAACACAGGCAGCCAAGTAACAGTACTTAATCAATGGAAATTACACTTGTCAGCACTATTTCTATTGTAATTATATCTGAGTCAGCACACATGTAGCCTAGGCATCATTTACTTTTCCCTCCTCTTGTGCGTCTTTTGTTGAGGAAGTAGCCTCCTTAAAGGTGCATATGAGCATTGTTTATTTCAATGATACATTAATTCATTTTAATGAACTGAGTACCCAGGGCCATCATGTGAGGAGGGCCAAATAAAGATGCTAGAATAAATAACTGCTAATGCAGATAGGGGCCCATAGAAAATGACTTTTTAGAGGGCCCAGAATTTTGTGCTACGTCCCTAGAGGTAGGGTTACCACCCGTCCCTTAAAATTCAGAATCGTCCTGTATTTCAAAATAAAACAAGTGTGTTCTGTTTTTTTTCTGTTCCTAATAGAAGCCAAATGTATGTGTATACAGAAAGTGCAGAAGTATTGCTGTGAATATACTAAAGGTCCCATGACTTGGTGCTCTTTGGATGCTTTTATATAGACCTTAGTGGTCCCCTAATACTGTATCTGAAGTCTCTTTTATATAGACCTTAGTGGTCCCCTAATACTGTATCTGAAGTCTCTTTTATATAGACCTTAGTGGTCCCCTAATACTGTATCTGAAGTCTCTTTTATATAGACCTTAGTGGTCCCCTAATACTGTATCTGAAGTCTCTTTTATATTGACCTAGTGGTCCCCTAATACTGTATCTGAAGTCTCTGTCATATAGTGGGCCTCTAATAATGTACAATAAACCACTGAGCAGTGCAGTATAGCAAGGTGTGGCGTTTTAGAGTGGAGGGTTGAGTTCAGCAGGGTCACAGCTTCAGGGAAGAAACTACTTGTGCGTGGCATTTCCTGGTTCTCTTTCTTCATAAACAGGAAATCAAGGAGAGGGTTAACTTCTCCTGCTACGGATGTCTCACCTTGGTCAGAAAGTAATAGAGAGACACTTTGTTTCTCTCACTGTGACTCTAGAGTCAGTACTCGCTCTGAAGCTAATCGCCGTCACTCTCTCCCTTCTCCCTCGCTCTATCACCCACTGCCCACACACACATATACACACACACACACAAATATAATCATCAGACCACTTAAGTGGGCTACGGTGAAAGCTCTGCATGGAGCCTCCGCACAACCATAAAACGGCCTTAAGACTCCTGTAGCGCCTACCGGAAGGGAGGAGGGTGAGAAGTCCATTGTTAGGGTGGGAGGCATCCTTGACGATGTTCCTTGGCAACGGTTGCGGTAGATGTTATCAACAGTAGGTAGCTTGGCGCGGGTGATTCGTTGGGCAGTTTTAACTACCTGCTGGAGTGCTGTATGCCTTGATGTTTCCAACAGTGCTTTCATACAGTACTGTGCAGTATGTTGTCAACTGTATTTAGTGCCAAAGTGATAGCAATCATAGAGTATAATAGGCCATGAATAAGTCATAAGCTCACATGATGCAATACCTCTTGTCAGCATCTGGGCAGGTACCCAGTGAACTTATATGAGTTGCCTTTATCACTGTAATTGAGTTCTGCAAGAGAGAAACACTTTCAAGGCATTCAAAATTATTGAATTGTCATTTGTCTTGCTGCAGAAGTGTTTTTCCTCTGATGCTGACAAGGTAATCTTCCACTAGGTGCTCTGAAAGCAAGAGGAGCAGCCGCAAAAGCTTTTTTTTTTTTTTCTCAACTCTGACGCTACCCATAATCCTCGCTGCCTGCTCCTTTCACATCATTTTGGCAGTGCATCACCTGGAGACTGATGGTCCTGACAACGTCACCTGTCCCCATCTGTAACACTAATGTCCCTGTCAGGTGATGCCAACAGAAAACATAAATCAGCCCTTCTGTCGGGCTACTAATGGGACAACTCCTAATGTATGTATACCCCCCCCACCCCAGATTCATTCTGTATGCTCGGAACATATGCTAATCACGCCTTGGTGTCCGTGAGGCATGAGTCTTCAGTCAGCCACAAATCTAAAATGAAGATATCTCCTTGGGCGGGATATTTCCTTGTTTGTTTTTTGCATTTTATTTTTTAAAGAGGATTTGGTGTGCCAAAGGTGCTCTCAAACGTATAATATATCTGTGAAGTTTCCTGTATCTTTGGAATGAGCTAGAAGAAAGAGCAGTGGGAGCTGCTGTTGTCCTCAGCCAATATGGAGAAGAAATAAATGTACTTTTCTGTTAATGTCAAAATTAATGGTTGTGCTATTACCTTTTGAAAATGCTACGTTATACTTGTTACACAAAAATATACATTTTCATTTACTTAACTTAACTTCCTTCAAATAAAAAAATCCTTCTCCTGTAATTGGACAAATGTAATTTCACGGTTTAGATTCTCCTGATGTCCTGATGTTGTTGAATCAGAAATGGAGGAACAAATTATTGTAGCTGTCTGTGGACATTCAGAGCTCTATGGTACCTCGTTATTTGACTGACAATGGTGGCACGGCTTCAGATGGTCCAAAATGCAGCGGCTAGACTGTTCACGAACACAAACACCGTCCTCCAAAATCCACATTAGAACACAAAGAAAACGGAAGGAAACGGACATCCAGACGAAAAGAGGGATATTTCCGGCAACAAAAAAGCAATCCCAGAAGTGGAACGTCGAGGATATAGACTAACGCACAATCAATCCATCCATGTTCTGTGATATGAGGCCTCGGGCCACCCCGTAGTTTGGGAAATCAGGAAGGGATGCGGTATTAATGTTGTGGATTGCTAGTAGAAAGCATTAAAAGCTCCGGGATAACATCCAGGGGATCACCAAACCCGGTATCTGCCGTCTGGTTCGCTGATCTAGTCTGATCCAGTCTGAACTACAAGGAGACCCACTAAGACCTTTGCGGGATAAATGTAATCACCTCGGCAACGTGGCCAGTTAAGCACGGTAGTCAAGCATTACTTTAGACACGGCTGTAAAGAGGTGGAGCGGGGATGGAGCTGACGTTGCCCCTATGAAGCCTACGGTCTTTGCCCGCCTCGTGTAACGCCAGTCACCTGTCACTTGAAGCAGAAAACCTTTAATTATGCATTATTTTAAGCAAGATGGAGGTTTTGTTTCAGCATTTGGGGGGGGGGACACATCATAACCAGGCGGCTTGGGCATCCTCCCCCAGGAAAATATTAGCGTCAAATACTTCATTTCCGGCATTCTGGTGAATTTTTGTGTAACAATTTGTGGAGCACAAGTACACACTCTTACTGTTTTTGGTCAGATCATTTATCATTATATCACCGTGATGAATGTTCGGATGGTGAATGAATGAACAGCTCAACAACACAATGCCTTTTTTTGCTTTTGAGTCTGACCTTCTCAGCACCACCTTTTCCTTTTTTTCTTTTTTGGCTGTCCATCAGTAGACTCACACTTTGTCTGTTAATGTAAACGTTACCAGAAAAAAAAAGTCATAGCCCATGATTTCCTTTATTTCTGAAAGTCCTAGACATGGTTGTAACTGTTAGTGCTTTCTGATTGGCCTGTGTTTGTATTGAAATAAAAAGCTGCTACAGCCCGCTGTACGGGTTGACCAGCCTGGTGTGGCTGCTGGATGGAGTTTCTAAGAACTTGCAATGTAGAACTATTATCAGACCAGCTCTCGCAACCTCGAAACAACAGTCCTGACCCTCCTGATTGCCACTTCACCTCTGATGCCACTTTGTTAAGTCTCTGTATTCATACTTTGTCAGGTCTGCACAAGACGACAAGCAAACAACATTTAAAATGCTTGTTTTCTGAACGGAGATCAAATCCATCTGAGCTCTGCTAGTCTACATCCCCATAGTTCCACTTCCACATTTACGCCGTTGTCTGTTGCTTTAACCCTTGTGTGGTCTTCCCATTAAAAATGAATAGAAAATTAACACTTTTTTACGCTTTTTATCAATGTTTTTAACTTTTTCTTACGTATTTGTCCCTTTTTTCAACACTTTTGACGCTTTTTTTATGTTTGTCACTTTTCTTTGTTTTTTCTACATAACACAACTTATTAACTTTAGTTTTACAGTTATTTTTTGATTTTATGGTCAATGAATCTCATATATAGGAAATTATACCTAATGTTTGAGTCAGAAAAGCAGAAATTAGGAATTATTTGGACTAAAATGGATGTTGATGGATAATCACAGACTGGAATATGTCAACTTTTATTCAATACTATTTCAAAAGCACTTCAATTTTGTTTTTCAAATGTTATAAAATTGAATAAGACGCCCCAAAATTAATGAAAGTAGAGATTTGCACTTGCCAAAGAGCGTTGTGTGGAATCAATCATGTTGTTTTGGGTAATTAAAAAGAACACTGATATAGGAAAAAGGGTCAATTTGACCCGAGGACAACATGAGGGTTAGGTGCCTTTGTGTTGGCGTTCAAAACTCCGGTGGATTCATGAGGACTATGGTTACCTGATCTCTGCAGGGTAAATCCAGACATCTAGCTAGACTGTCCAGTTTTCTGTTGCACAACTAAAACTACTTTTAACATACACATGTTCCACCAAAACAAGTCCCTATCCTAGGCTATTTTGCTAAGGCACGACGGCCGTCCGGCGCCTAGCGCCACCCAAGACGATTGTGATTGATTTAAAGAAATGCCAATAAACCAGAACAGGTTTTTCTCCCGTCCCAGAATATTGTGTGGACTAGACAGACCCTCTTCTACAGCGCTGTGGAGGAAGGTCACACAAAGGACCTTGTTTGCTAACACGTTAACAGTCAATGCTGCTTAAAGAATGACCATCCATCATAATGATATGTTCCAAGGCTGGATAGTAATTTTAATTTTTAGAGCGTGATTTTGTATGAAGTTTTCTTAGGTTGCTTTCACGCCTACCTAGTTTGATCCGTTTAAAACGAACCCTGGAGCATTTGGTTGGATAGAGCAGTTGGTTTGGGGCGGTGTGAAAGCTCATCCCAACTCTGGTGTGGATCAAACAAACAAACTTTTTCAAAGTTTCTTTGGGATTTTCCGTTATTTAAAGGGAAAGTAGATAAACATGAAAGAGGCAGAGAGATGGGGGTCAACATGCAGCAAAGGGCTGCAGGTTGTATTCAAACCTGGGTCATTGTAGGACTCTAACGCTCCTGCTGGGTGAGCTAGAGGCCGGCCCAAAAACAAAGCATTCACTAGCCTGCAATTTAACCTAGTACAAAACTTACCGACTTATATGAGGATTTAAGGGTCGATAACGTTCAGATCCATAAGCTGTTTAGAGCATCGCTGGTCTTCTGTGTGACATCATCATCTCTCTCTCTCTCTCTCTCTCTTTCACTTGGGGGTGGCTGTGGCTCCGTGGTAAAGTGGTTGCCTGCCATTTGGAACGTTGGTAGTCCCATGTCGAAGTGTCCTTGGGCATGACACTGAACCCGGAGTTGCCCCGATGCTGCGCCATCGGAGTGTGAATGTGTGTGAGTGTGTATCTGATGAGCAGGTGGCACTTTGTAAGGCAGCCTCAGCCACAGAATGTGAATGTGTGTGAATTAGGAATGGTTCCTGTACTATGTAGAAGCGCTTCGAGTAGTTGTTAAGACTAGAAAGCCACTATATAAGATCAGTCCATTTACATTTCCTCGCTGTCTGTCAGCTACTCATTGTCCGCCTTCTAAATAGTAGAAACATTAACCCTCCTGATGTCTTCCCATCAAAATTGAAAATCAACACTTTTGTTGGGACTTTCATCGATTTTTTTTTTTTTGTTTGTCACTTTTTTTATGTTTAACGCTACGTGACACTAAGTTATTAACTTTAGTTTTACCGTTATTTTCGGAATTTGTGGTCAACAAATCTCATTTAGGAAATTATGCCTAATGTTTGAGTTAGAAAAGCAGAGATTAGGAATTATTTAGACTAAAATTAAAGGTATGGATGTTGATGCATAATCACAGACTGGAATATGTCCAGTTTTTTTATCAATACTATTTCAAAACCACCTTTTTGAAATGCTATAAAATTGAATAAGACGCCCAAAAAATTAATGAAAGTAGAGATTTGAGATACTTATAGATAGATATACTAATAGTAGAGATTACTTGCCAAAGAGCGTTGTGTGGAATCAAT
>NC_045746.1:22117713-22119698 GCF_008692095.1 Etheostoma spectabile | reverse complement strand
TTTGGGTAATTAAAAAGAACACTGATATAGGAAAGCAGGTCAATTTGACCCGAGGACAACATGAGGGTTAAAGCAGAACTAGAAAACCCAAGACAAGTACATTTGGTGTTCCTCCATTATTTCTGGGACCAGGAAGTGTCTGAGAGTTTTGGATTTTCTGTCCAATAAACAAGCGACCGTCTCGGTGTCTGGTGCGTTCAACAAAGTGCAGTGTGAATAGCACTAAGTTCACCGAACTGTAGGAGTGAAAGCTCCTTTACTTATGAAACAGGAAGTTCCATCACTTCAGCTCTATATATAAGCCAACACATTCCAGTCATTCCATATTACAAATACAAAGTGTGGTTTTGCTGCTAAACTTCCTCATACTTGCCTTATATTGTTATTTAGAAATTCTCTAATCCATGCAGAACATTTCACTGCTGTGATCACACGGGCCACTTACTCACCTATAAGTGCTTTGACATTTCAGTGTGCCTCTTACCTCAAAAAGGGGTCTTCAACCAAATGGACAGCTTTTGATCCTTTGAGACGTCTCTACAGTAACGTGATGTATGAGCGTCGTGGCTCCCAAAGCGTCGCCTCATTGATTCACGGGGGGAGTTATTAGTCACCAAATGAGCTGAACTTCATTCGGTCAGACTCGGAAAATTCACTGCTAACCATGCTGTGAAATTGTGAGAACTCAAAAGAAGATTGTTTTGGACATAATGTTTCTTTTTTCCCGAGACATTGGAACATCTTTGCCGAGCACGACTTCATGACAAAACGAAAGCTTGTCTACAGAAAGATCCACCCATTAAAGTCATTTTCTATGGAGGTACAGTACGTGCATAACAATGAAAGGAAGGAGACAGTTCCCAGCATTTTTTCTCTCTAATTGGAATGAAATTAAGTGGAAGAAATTGCGAGACAATTAACTCTGCTTTTTTTATCTGGGTTGCACAGTCTGAAGGAGGTTCAGTGGTAGCCCGCCTGCGCTGCCAGCCACAATCGTTCCCTCTGCTTTTCCCAGCCTTTGTTTATCTCATTTTTCAATTAACCTCCGCGATTTAACTCCCTTCATAAAGCCGGGCGCATGTTTGCTCCAAAGAACAAATAAAATGGGCTCTTTCTTTCTCCCTCTCCCTCTCTCACATGCGCTATCTTTTCTTTTTCTGTTTCTCCGTCTATCCCTCTGACTCCCCTCTCTCTTGGCTGCGGTGTTCTTTCAGCCCAGGATGCTGAGCTTCACAGCGCCTTGCAGGGTTTTAGAAGGCATGAGGCTGTATGTGTCAGATTAAAGAGGGAAAATCTGTGGCGTGCAGGGAGAGCTTTGTAGATATGGCAATTTGGTGATAACTTCCTCTTCCCTGCACCCTCTCTCCCGCCTCCCTCCCCCGCCACCCTCTTCCACCGTGCCTTCCATTTGGAAGAGACCACTGGCGGGGCGGGGAGGACGGAAGGCTGCTACAGCTGCAGCTGCTGCTGGAAAGCTCGGACAATCTTTTTCCCAGATCTGGTCGGCGCTGCCAGTTATCAGGAGGGATAGGAATGCTTATTTATTTTATTCCGACTGTTTCCGACTTTGCTTTCTAACTCAGCTGATCTCGTAGTTTAAATTCTGATTAAAACTCGCTTCAGACAATCTGTCAGCGGAACAAAAATGATGCCGAGCTAAATTCGAAACGTCTTGCCTTCACACCTGAAAAAACATCGTCAATGCCTTTAATCTAGACTATTGATTTAAAACGCTGCAAAAAGTGTCAGAGAGCAGGGATCACGCTTCCACTCTATTTCACATGGCTCGAACACTGGTTAAAAGTAGGAGACTCAACCCCAAGACACAAGTAAGCTACTCCGTGATTAATCATTACTAATGAGGAAGGAGGCCCAGGAAATACACAGCAAATCAAAAGGAATTAATTGCCTGAAGAACATAGAGTAGTGGAGTAATTGCATTACTTGTCCTCAGTGTCAAAGGGGTGGGGGGGGGGGGGGGGGGG
>NC_045746.1:22104482-22117702 GCF_008692095.1 Etheostoma spectabile | reverse complement strand
AAGGCCAGTTTGAGAATCAAATACAGTACCACCTTGAGGCTGCACTGCTTCTGACAAGGCTGATTGAATGAATGTTTTACCCAGTGCCCAAAGATATTGTTTGCCAAAGTCCCCCCCCATCCCCCCGCCCCCGCCTGCCTTTTTCTTCCTGTGTTGACTGAATGTTTATCAGTGCCGCAGTTCCATGGTTATGGATGATCCGGGGCGCGATGCAGCGTAGGTTGTCCCACCTCGAGGAGCCCGAGCACTGCTTATTTCAGCAGAAAGCTAAGGTGGAGAGCACGAGGCGTTTAGCAAGCTGAGCACAGGACACAGTGGATGTGATGTCAACAGAGGGCCTCTAATAGATCAATCTGACCCCCCCAGATAAATCTGGGCTTTTATGATGTTGAACAGTGCACTGGCCCTGCTTCTACTCAGCAACTCAAAGATTCCGGGGCGAATTGCTTCAAAAAATGTAACTGACTAGTAAACCTTAGTGTGCTATGATATGAGCCATCAATCATGCACAACACGTTTAAGGCCTTTCATTGCTAAAAGTTTTTCCTCACACATAACATTACAGTAGTGGATATTCCAAATAAAGGCTTTGTTTCTCCAAATTTAGCATTTATTTTCGAACTAAGACATATAGAATATTTTTAGTATCGATACTGTAACTAAATGCTATTGCTCATTGTCAGCTTTCTTGCGTGTAATGCATACAGCTACATATATCTCAGCTGTTAAGCATTTAAGATCAGAGTTTCATCGCTCACCCCACCACCCCAACGTCTTCTTGTGGATCCCTGAATAACAGCAATCACTACTTATACACTCTGAACAAGCTCAATTGTGTATGTTTGGTTGATTCTTAGCAAAAAACCTTTGTTCTTTCCTAAAGGGTGGCATTCATGTGTAATTACATTCATCTGATTACCAATACGGGCGACTTAGCCGGACTGGGGCAGCCATGTTGCGCCTCCATTTAAAAAATGGCAAGAAAAAATGCATTCAAATTAAGCAAGAAAATAGCTATGCTGGGAATATACAGAAGATGTTCCTGAGAGGGGAGGGAGGGTACGATTAAGGGGAAGAGGACATTTTAAGCTAATGATGTAGAACATCAAGGAAAAGATTTGTTTATCAATTTGCGGAGTTAATTGTGGAACAAACTATGAGAACCTAAAGCAATGCCCAAACAATTCCTTTTCAAAAGTACAAGAAATTAGTTTAGAAAGTATAGAGAAGCACTGTAGAAAGTTTGTTTGTGTTTTTTCTGTTTTTGTTGTTTATTTAGATATATGTATGAGGGTATGCGTGTTGTAATTGTGTAGGTATGTGTTATGTATATATATATATATATATATATATATATAATATATATAATATATATACAGTGGGGGAAATAAGTATTTGACCCTGCTGATTTGCAGGTTTGCCCACTTACAAAGAATGCAACGACTATATTTTAATCATATGTACATTCTAACAGTGAAAGACAGAATCAAAGAAATTCCAGAAAATCACATCATATGAATTTATAAAATGATAACCATGATAAGGAAAAACAAGGATTTGACCCCCTGGACAAATAGCATGTTAATATTTTGTAGAAAGCCATTATTGGCCAGCACAGATGTCAAACGGTTTTTATAGTTGGTGACAGGTTTGTGACATTTCGGCAGGGAGTTGGCCACTCCTCCCTGCAGACAGCCTCCAAATCATTAGTTCCGAGGTTGTCGCCGGCAACCCGGATTCAAGGTCCCTCACAAGATTTTCAATTGATTCAGGTCTGGAGACGGCTAGGCCATCCAGAACCTTGATGTGTCTCTTCTTCAGCCTCTTTTGTTGTGTGGCGGTGGGCTTAGGGTCGCTTGTCGTGTGCTGAAACACCCATCCTCGACCAACTTCAGTCTCTCCTGAGGGAAGGAGATGTTGGTCCAGAATTCCACGATACGTGGCCCGTCCATCCTCCCTCAATACGATGGATGTTGTCCGTCCCCTTGGCTGAAAGCACCCCAAAGCATGATGTTGCACCACCATGCTGCTGTGGGATGGGTGTCTTTGGGTGTACTCGGTGGTTCTTTTTCCTCCAACGCGACGAGTTGAGTTGAGGCCAAAATGTCTATTTTGGTCTCATCTGACCACATCACCTTCTTCCAGGCCTCTTCTGAGTTGTCCAGGTGTGGGAATGGCGAACTTCATGTGGGCTGTACATTTTCTTTGAGCAGGGGGACCTTGCGTGCGCTGCAGGATTTCAATCCATGACGGCGTAGTGTGTTACCAACCGTTCTTTTGTAACTGTGGTCCCAGCTGCCTTCAGTTGATTCATCAGTTCCCCCCTTGTGGTTTTGGGATGATTCCCACGTTCACAATGATCAGGGACACCCACAGAGGCGAGATCTTGTGTGGAGGCCCAGACCGAGGGAGGTTGGCGGTGGGGTGGTGCTTCTTCCATTTCCTGAAACTGCACGACAGTTGATCTTTTCTCTCCAAGTTGCTTTCCGATTCTCTTGTAGACCATCCCAGCCTTGTGAGATCTGCAATCGTAGGGGCGGCTGGCTCAGTGGTAGAGCGGTTGCCTGCAATTGGAAGGTTGGTGGTTCGATCCCGCCCCTGCAGTCATTGTCGAAGTGTCCTTGGGCAAGACACTGAACCCCGAGTTGCCCCCGGTGCTCGCATCGGAGTGTGAATGTGTATGAATGTTTATTGATGAGCAGGGGCACCTTGTGACGGCAGCCCCGGCCACAGTGTATGAATGTGTGTGACTGGTGAATGTTTCCTGTAGATGTAAAAGCGCTTTGAGCAGTTGTTAAGACTGGAAAGCGCTATATAAAGTACAGCACATTTACATTACTTTACATTGTCCCTGATGTCCGTAGCTGTTTTGAGTTGATTCTTAGCAAAAAACACTTTGTTCTTTCATAAATATGTGGTCATTCATGTGTAATTACATTCATCTGTAACATACGGGCGACTTGCTCGACTGGTGGCAGCCATGTTGCGCCTCCATTTTAAAAATGGCAAGAAAAATTGCCATTCAAATTAAGCAAGAAATAGCCTATTGCCTGGGAATATACGAAGATGTTCTGAGAGGGAGGGAGGGTACGATTTAAGGGGAAGAGGACATTTTAAGACTAATAGAGTAGAACATCAAGAAAAGATTATGTTATCAATTTGCGGAGTTAAATGTGGAACAACTAAATGAGAACCTAAAGCAATGCCCAAACATATTCTTTCAAAAAAATGTACAAAGAAATTAGTTTTAGAAAGATAAGAGAAGCACTGTAGAAAGTTTGTTTGGTTTTTTCTGTTTTTGTTGTTTATTAGAATTATGTATGAGGGTAGCGTGTATGTAATTGTGTAGGTATGTGTATGTATATATATATATTTATATATATATATATCTATATATATACAGTGGGGGAAATAAGTATTTGAACCCTTGCTGATTTGCAGGTTTGCCACTTACAAAGAATGCAACGATCTATAATTTTCTAATATGTACATTCTAACAGTGAAAGACAGAATCCCAAGAAAATTCCAGAAAATCACTCATATGAAGTTATTAAAATGATAACCATCTGATAAGGAAAACAAGTATTTGACCCCTGGACAAATAGCATGTTAATATTGTAGAAAAGCATTATTGGCCAGCACAGATGTCAAACGGTTTTTATAGTTGGTGACAAGGTTTGTGCACATTTCGGCAGGGATGTTGGCCCACTCTCCCTGCAGACAGCCTCCAAATCATTCAGGTTCGAGGTTGTCGCCTGGCAACCCGGATTTCAAGGTCCCTCCAAGATTTTCAATTGGATTCAGGTCTGGAGACTGGCAGGACTCCAAACCTTGATGGTGCTTCTTTTCAGCCACTCTTTTGTTGCTTTGGCGGTGTGCTTAGGGTCGTTGTCGTGCTGAAACACCCATCCTCGACCCAACTTCAGCTCTCTCACTGAGGGAAGGAGAGTGGGTAGAATTCCACGATACGTGGCCCCGTCCATCCTCCCCTCAATACGATGGAGTTGTCCGTCCCCTTGGTGAAAAGCACCAAAGCATGATGTTGCCACCACCATGCTTGTGGGACTGGGATGGTGTTTCTTTGGGTGTACTAGGTGGTTCTTTTCCCTCCAAACGCGACGAGTTGAGTTGAGGCCAAATGTTCTATTTTGGTCTCATCTGACACATCACCTTCTTCCAGCCTCTTGAGTTGTCCAGGTGGTGAATGGCGAACTTCATGTGGGCCTGTACATGTTGTCTTCTTGAGCAGGGGACCTTGCGTGCGCTGCAGGATTTCAATCCATGACGGCGTAGTGTGTTACAACCGTTTCTTTTGTAACTGTGGTCCCAGCTGCCTTCAGTTGATTCATCAGTTCCCCCCTTGTGGTTTGGGATGATTCCTCACCGTTCACATGAGTCAGGGACACCCACGAGGCGAGATCTTGTGTGGAGCCAGACCGAGGGAGGTTGGCGGTGGGTGTGGTGCTTCTTCCATTCCTGATAACTGCACCGACAGTTGATCTTTTCTCTCCAAGTTGCTTTCCGATTCTCTTGTAGGCCCATCCAGCCTTGTGCAGATCTGCAATGTAGGGGCGGCTGTGGCTCAGTGGTAGAGCGGTTGCCTGCCAATTGGAAGGTTGGTGGTTCGATCCCGCCCTGCAGTCATTGTCAAGTGTCCTGGCAAGACACTGAACCCGAGTTGCCCCGGTGCTGCGCATCGGATGTGTGAATGTGTATGAATGTTTATCTGATGAGCAGGTGGCACACTTGTACGGCAGCCCGGCCACAGTGTATGAAGTGTGTGACTGGTGAAGTTTCCTGTAGATGTAAAGCGCTTTGAGCAGTTGTTAAGACTGGAAAGCGCTATATACATACAGCACATTTACATTTACATTTACATTGTCCCTGATGTCCGTAGAAAGCTCTTTGGTCTTGCCATGGTGGTGATGTTGGATGCTGGTTGTTTGGGTGTTGACAGGTGTCTTTTAAACAGGTACGAGGTGAGGCAGGTGTATTTGATGTAGATAATTGTTTGGATTGGGGCTGTGTCTTAAAGAAAGACTAACTGGCTTGTGGAGCCAGAATACTTGCTGTTTGGTAGGGGGTCATATACTTGTTTTTCCTCATCAGATTGGCTACAATTTTTATAATTTAATGATGTGTGATTTCTGGAATTTTCTTTGGGATTCTGTCTTTACTGTTAGAATGTACATAGATTAAAATAGATCGTTGATTCTTTGTAAGTGGGCAAACCTGCAAAATCAGCAAGGGGTCAAATACTTATTTCCCCACTGTGATATTTGTATATATATTATGTATATATATAGCAACGGAATATAAATATTGTAAATAAGGAATGCAAGAATTAAAGGGTAGGAGTACATAAGTTTTACTTCTTCCTACTCCTTTTCGCACATGTAATAGAGGGATGTTAACACGAAAAGAAGGGTACTTTGTTTGTTATGTTTCTTCCAATGTTTTAAACATGTTTATATTTTTTTATTAATTTTTTATTTATTTGTATACACTTCTCTTGCATGTTCGAAATAAAGATATCAATCAATCAATCAATCAATCAAAAAATACGTTCGCCAAAGAGGAACAAACAGTACAGCCGCCTTTCCCGCTTTTACACTCAGTGAAACCGTGACGAATGCCAGATGGAGATTAGTCGCAAATGCCGGCAGATTTGAAAGCCTGTTGAAGATGGAGGATCACGCCTGTTCTCGAGGATGTAACCGAGTCGCAAGAAGTTAAAAAGAGAGTTAAAACAACAACGCGACAAGCAAAGCAACAAGACCAAAGTTAATTTTGGAGTGGCTTTTCCAAGATGGAATAAGGAGCAAGAATTTTAACGCCAAAGTTGCCTGTTTTCTTCTTCAGCTCAGTACTTTCGTTGAATTGGGGTGTTTTATTCAATTTTATAGCATTTGGAGAAAAAAATTATTTAAAAAAACGTTGAAAAGAGTGACAAAAAATGTCAAAAGAGCAGGAAAAATGTGACAAAAACATTGGTAAGAAGTGAAACAAGCATAACAACTTTGGGGAAAAGCGACAGAAGTGTCGAAAAGATGACCACAATGTTGGAAAAAAGGAGTATGTTTAGACTCGGAAGAATAAAAAGTTGCACTGTCAACGGAAAGACAACACAAGGGTTAAAAACACAAACCTTGGTTGCTTCTCTGCTTTGTCTTCGAAGGGCTTCCACTCCTCGTTATCTTTGGAGAGTGTGTACACTGGACGGCACACTCAAGGACAAAGTTGTACTTCATGGAATAATACGGCCGCCGAGGTGTTAAAACGCGCACGGAATGGGAGGGGCTAGAAAGTAACATTCAGTTGGTTGTCATATACAGTTTCACCGCTAGATGGGAGAGCTTCAAAGCTGCTTTAATATGTCTTTTGGCCAAAAAACGTTAACACAATACTATCCCCTTATAAAGTTGTTTTGGCATACATGTTAGCAAGCCATTGTTTATTTACACATTAAGCAGATACAGAAAAACATTAGCATTCATTTAGTTCTTCAGTTAGCTCTGTTTTGGTCTCCACCTCCTGAGAAAAAAAACTTGGCTCTTTAGCTGCTAAATGTTTACCAGTCAGTGATGGAGTTCTCGATTTCTTGCATTGCTTTTCTCTGGACTCGTGACATGACTTGGACTCGAGGATTTATGAAAATCCGACTTGAGCATTCATGAAATACGACTCAGAAATTTCTGACTACTTTTCTTGGTAATAGGCAGCGATGGAGTACTCGAGTCCTGGAATCTGACACGAGTCCTAGACTAAAATCCGACTTGAGTCGCTATTCTCTGGACTCGACCCTGACTTGAACTCAGGTAAAGGTGACTGGACCCTGACTCTTCTTTGGTGACTTGGATTTGGACTTGGACTCAAACACTGGAGATTCAAGTGCCAGAAATTGCAGTTCATTGAGTGTCCACTTGAGGCTGGCTCCAAAAAGGAGTCTATCCCCATAGACCCCGTGTTAAAATGCCTAACTTAACAGCAGAATTAGGCATGTTTAGAGGTGAGGGGTTTCTATAGCTAAGTTAACTCTTCCACGGCAACTGTACGGGGTGTAGGCAGGTAGCATACAGTGGGTTTATCCGACGTCCTGTTGGAAACAGCTTTCTGCTGCTGCCTGAGCTGCAAACCGATAAAAGCAGAGTTTGCGGGCTGAAAAAAAACAAAAAGGCTTAAAAACAAAACACACACACACTATAACTAATAGATCAAATCACATTTTGGGCTGGGTTAAAATAATCAATTCAAAAAGTGCTCTGATATCGATTCATAAAATCCAGAAATCAATCTTTTTGGGGGGGAAGGGGGGTAGTTTTGGTCTTTATTTTCATAGGACAGATGAAGACATGAAAGGGGAATGGCGTGCAGCAGAGGGCGTCAAGGAGTAAACCTCTACATATGGGCGCATGCTTTACCAGGTGAGCTACCCAGGCGCCCCAGAAATGGATCTATATGCCTTTTATGCATACGTAAAAAGTACTTAAACACACTTTTTGTGGTGAATTCTTAATGTAAACATTAACCTGGTTTTAATTATAAAAAAAAGAAATGTGGGGTTGCTTCTTGCATGTAAAAAATAACAGCCTAAGTTCTCTGAGAATCTCTTTTTTATCCTAAACCTAATTAATATAGAATCAAATCCGAATATTAATCAAATCTTGTGAATTGTAATCAAATCGATCCGGGGAATCGTTGGCTACACCCGTCCCTAATCACATCAAAGTTGAATTTGTAAAGATGCCTGGTAAAGTGAAGCCTATCAGTGACCTGTTTAAAGCCCCAGCCCGTCTCCACTAGGGGTGGGAATCACCAGACTCCTCCTGATACGATATCATCACGATACTTATGCCACCATACAATATTATTGTGATTTTAAACATATTGCAATAATTTGGGATATATTGCAATTTGGAACCTTTCTTCCCAACTTCTAATTTTTCCCAATTTCAAATAATGTCCCCAAAAGAAAACTTAGTCAACATCTGTTTTATCTAAAAAACACTAATGTTTCTGTTTGTTCATATCACTTCAATTTCATTGCTGCAAAATGGGATTGTCAAGCAGAAAGACTGATCACCACATATGTAATAAAAGATCAATACATGGCGCCTGTATATCGATACAGTATTGCCACAGAAAATATCGCGATACCATGCTGTATTGATTTTTTTCCCCCACCCCTAGTCTCCACTGCTCACACTGATTGTCTTCACTTACAGGCAGTGAGAGAAAGGACAAAAAAAACCAGTAGAGACTAATTACCACTCAGGCATAATCCCCTTTCTCTGATCTCCCCCGATTTCGGTTTAATACCAAAATTAATATATTTATATATATATATATATATATATATATATATATATGGGAAGGAATTATTCAAATAAAACTGCTCAGTGGAAATCTGTTCTGTACCTGCAGGCGTTTGGAGGGAGGCAGGGGAGGACAGACGAGGGAGATAAATTGGAGGAAAGTATTGAAATGGCCTCCAAGGTTTCTCTCCAATATTTTCCCTCTCAATCTATTCTTACTCTCTCCTGCCTTCTCTCTCTCTCTCTCTCTCTCTCTCTCAGCATTTCTGTTTTCCGTGTGTCGGAGGAAATCTTAGCAACTTTAGCTCATATCCCAGCTAAGCCTGGTAATTGACTCTGGGCTGTTTGGGTTGATCTCCTAAATCAGACACTAGAGCAGAGACCTTCAGCCTGCCGAGCTCGCGCCCCAGCTTTGAAGTACAGTAATAGCTGATAGGCTGCTGATAGTCAGTCACTGTGGTTAGCATTCATTCGTAGGAGCATCAGACCAACATCAACATGGTTCAGGACTCCGGCGTGTCCACAGAGATAAGTAGCTGCTGCGAAACATGCAGGTAAGGTATTCTACAGGGAATGGGCTCTGGAAGGGATAGGTGGTGTTTTTTTATACTCTTACCATTTATGCAGGTGTCACTTTAAAGGGTACCTCACTGATTTTACACATAGTTCAGTTTCCTCGTCATGTTGAGTACTACTCAGCACAATACTAGATGAGCTAACTAAGGCTTCTTTCCTTCCACTTTATATTCTGCTTTTATGATGGACACAGTTATGCCAAACAGTTTTGCTAACTTCACAGAGAACAATGAGGGCGGATCAGTAGCGCCAATACTAGTCAGGCCACTCTCCATTAACAAGTGTTAGTTACCTTCCACGGGGAGGTCTATAGGCTAACAAGCCATCACCTTCTGCTAGCAATGCATTGACTCCCATTCATTTTGGCGTCACTTTAACAGTCAATAATGTTACTTCGGAAGCATTTAAAGACTCTATTTGTCCATTGTTTATTTCTAAAGAAACATATAAAAAGCCCCATTACCTTGTATCTCACGTTATGGCCCTGTAGCAGATGTTTTTATAAAACTGGGCTAAGGATTGTGTCATGAACACGCAACTTTCTGTCGCACAATACATAAATTACCGTTTAGTCCGGAGAAGCTCGCAGCCAATCGGGGGGGATCTGGAGGCATACAGTTTACCAAAAGTTGCTCCTGCTCCTACGCTCATGGACAGCTCCTACTCACGCTCTCCGTCTCTGCAAGATTGAATGACTGAGATTTAAGATTAGGCCCCTAAAACGACCAGTTAAGATTGGGAAAAAGATTGTGGTTTGGATTAAAACACTCCTAAGGAACATGCAGTTCCTGGGTGAAAGGCTTTAGTTTTCCCCGGGAAGCAAACTCCGCTTTCTGGCTTGAAAGTCCTGCGGTCGTCAATTTGGTGAATAGTGAAAAGTGGAATGCTTACGAATTACAGTGCTTAACTTTTCGTAGCTTTTTGAACAAATGGTTCATGGCTGAGTTGAATCATCGACATCTTTGCCAAGATCTAAATTTAGATTTATAACGGGACCGTCATACTGGATTGTGTAAATTTGCACAGTTCTTGGATTTTCTGAGCATGTGTGTATACAATGTATGTATATGTGTGTTTAACTGCCACTTTGCTCGTTTGAAAGCCATGATGTCTCTCTCATGGGGGGGGCAAATTCATTAGGCGGGCAAAGTAGAGAAAGGGGAGGTAATCTTGCTTCTTATGACCTCATAAAGGGCAAGATTCTAGATCGGACCATCTGAACTTTAATTTTCTCAAAGGCAGAGCAGGATACCCAGGACTCGGTTTACACCTATCACCATTTCTAGCCTCTGGGGGACCAAAGGCAGGTTGGGGGAAAGCATATTAATGTTAAAACAAAACACAAAGTCAAATGTTCATGCCAAAAACCCTTTAAAGCTACATTTTAGGCCGGGGGAATGACATGCCGGTCGGAGTTGAGCCCTCGGCCGCTGCGTCAAGGTGTAAACTTTAATTTCCTTGCGGGAGTCATCTCAAAGGGATTAATAAAGCTAAGTCTAAGTCTAAGTCTAAATCTAAACCTCTATACATGGAGCTACTCAGACACCCAGTTTAATTGTTCTTTAACACAGAAGAAAACATACTGTGCACTGTGCTCTTCAGCTTCATTATACAGTATAGACTAACATATGCACAAACACAGTCACACACTGTTCCACACACACATTATGTGCAAATTGGTTTTCTCTACAAAAGCTAACTGATCATTGTGAAACTTCTCTGTCTCTGCAGTGTTGGGTGAGCCTGGTGGAATGCTGCTGCTGCTGGGTGCATGGTGATGATGCTGGCAGTCAGGTACAGCTGGAGAGTCCTGCTTAATCCCTTAGTGCCACTGGCAGCTCATTTAGCTTCGGTGCTATCAGTTTGTGCTACAGCCTCCCTCTGTAAACCACTGTCCCTCCAAAGCTGTTTATACAGGTAAAGCAAGTGACAACACATCCAAAGCTGGCCAGGGTTAATGCAACAGCTAACGGCATGCATGTGCTGGGATATTTTAGATTATGTTTTGATTGCGATTTATAGTGTTTAACCAAAAAGTAAGAACGTATCTGACAGGTAAGCTGGTGAGCAGGCTTTGTCCTCTATCAACTTTTGTTTTTTGTCTTCTTGAAGTAATTCATGGGGAGAGTAATGATTTTTTTTTTCTTTTGAAATATAGAATGAATTTGTACTGTACTTTAAAGCCACAATGTACAGTATGTCATTTCTGACTACAACGCCCTGCGGTGGTAGTAATCGAAAAGAAATGTGGCAGAAAGCAATGCATTCCCCTTTTAATGAAGGAATTTGGTCCACATGTACCCTGTGGTGTTTTAATCAGTTGGTTTTGTAATAGAGACGAGACACGGGGCCCTTTTCAGGACTCAATCAGAGTGAGATGTCTGTATCGCCCCGCCACCAGGTACGGCACTAGGATTAAAAGACGAGGGGGGGGGTTGTCTTAGCCCTCAGGCTATGCTAAACTTTCCCTTCCAAAGTCTTACTTACAAACATTACTCTAATGGTAGCTTTTACATACATCAAAGCTGCATGGGGGGGAACTTCCTTAGGTCAGACTGCTCCTGCTGAGTTATTCTGTAGGCTACAACTTAGATGCTATCCATCTGCATGTGTTAATGTGGGATAAAGTGATACCATACCTATTTCCTCTCTCTATTAGATCATTTGCAGGTCAAAATGAGATTATTTAATTACACTAATTACTGTTACTGCATGGTAGTGTGGTGTCATGTCAACATCCAAATGTCAGGTCCAGCACAAATCTTTAGAACAGACAAACGGAGGTCAGTGTACAATGACAAATATCAATACTGTAGAAAGATTAAAATAATTTATAGGTAGCCTACTGTTGCATAAATTATCACGTTAGCTGTCGATAAGAATCCTATGTAAAGTAGCTACTGTCTAAATTCAAAAACCTGATGGCAGGAGAAATAAGTTTTTAAAAAATTACTGTATGTCTGTGCGTATGTACAGTATGTATGTATGTATGTACAGTATGCATGTATGTATGTACAGTATGTATGTATGTACAGTATGTATGTATGTACAGTATGTATGTACAGTATGTATGTATGTACAGTATGTATGTACAGTATGTATGCGCATGTATAGCCTGGTAAACCAAATGACAATTCAAATAGATTATTCCTACCCTCTAACACGACCCACAGGAGTGTTTAATAAAGAAGCGCCCCTAGCGGGGGCCGATAATAAGACCCTCAGGAGTGTTTTCTCGTCTTTAAACCAGAAAAGGGGGTTGCGGTTTTAAACACGCCCTTAACACTGTGAAAGAGCCGTTTGGTTATGTTTAGGCACAAAAACAACTTGGTTAGGTTAAGAAAAAGATGGTGGTTTGGGTTACGTAACTTAACGTTACGCATGTGATGTAGAACTTGAAACTGTATCATAAGCCTTCGTTTTCTCCCTTTATACATAAATTGTGGGGCTACTAACCTGGCGGGCTAGCCAAATTTGTTAGGCTACCGTAAGTCCTCAAATAAAGACTGGAAGTCAATTAAAAGCAGGGCCTCTGGTAGTGGTCCGGAGCGTGGTCAACACCGACAGATAGACAAATTTGTGTGGCTAATCTCCTTACTGCCTTTCATATAATGTGCATTCATGTGCATTCATAATGTACATTTCTGACAATTTAATTTAACAGATTCAACAATATGTTCATGCTTTTTCCACACTTAGTTTTTCTGGATTACGGTACTCATGTAAAGTATTATTCTCCCACCGATATTTTAGTCAGTGCAGCTCCATGTGTTACTCAGCCCAGTGTAGTGTGTAGTAACGTACAGGTGCCAACAGATGGCAGTAGCTACATCGGATGTTACACGGGGCTCCTTTAGTGACAGCAGAGGATGACGGCTCTTTTGCTAGTGACGGACAAAGCTGGCTAGCTGAAGGTGGGAGGAAAAGAGTTAGCTTGGAGCTAGAAACGAAGCTAGCTAGCTGGAGGTGGGAGGAAAAGAGTTAGCTTGGAGCTAGAAACGAAGCTAGCTAGCTGGAGGTGGGAGGAAAAGAGTTAGCTTGGAGCTAGAAATGAAGCTAGCTAGCTGGAGGTGGGAGGAAAAGAGTTAGCTTGGAGCTAGAAATGAAGCTAGCTAGCTGGAGGTGGGAGGAAAAGAGTTAGCTTGGAGCTAGAAATAAGCTAGCTACTGGAGGTGGGAGGAAAAGAGTTAGCCTGAACTAGAAATTAAGCTAGGCTCTAGCTGTAGGTGGGAGGAAAAGAATTAGCCTGGAGCTAGCTAGCTACCGTCTGTAACGTTAATCAGATAATGGTGTAACAACTGTATGCTCTTATTATTATAAATTAATGCT
>NC_045746.1:22103362-22104472 GCF_008692095.1 Etheostoma spectabile | reverse complement strand
TGGAATGCTATGGCATTTTTTTTTTAAAACAGTATATTTAAAACAATTATACTTATCAAACTGATGGAATTAGAAATAAAGGCCTGTCTCTAATAAAAGCCGGTTTCAAATAAAAGCCGGGTACCTTCTGCAGTTCAGGTAAATTTCATTTGAGGAATTACGGTATTTAGGCTTATTTGGCCAACCCCAAAACCTGTTTGATCATCTGACCACTTGCTTTTGTTGTCCCTTCAGATCTTTCTTTAGCAGTGTCTTTGCATTCTGATATCTCAACAATTACTTTAGTGCAGGGATTTTGAACGTCTTTAGGCCAGGGACCCCTAAGCAGAAAGAGAGATCGAGTAGGGACCTATTGCGGCGGTAAGCAGTCCAAAAGAGTGCTGCCGCGAGGGACTAAACACTGAGAGGTGCACACATGTGACTCGCTCATGATCGTATTGCAATGATTTTATTTTTCTTCTTCCATATGTACAATACACTTAGCACTGCTGTTACCTTATGTAATTGTTAACGGGTGAGTAGAAAAAATTGCGTAATACTGCGTGGTGCGCAGTGTGGTCAACAAAAGTGTTCTCTCCCAGCTTCACCCCCTCTCCGTCAAAGCCCAAAGAACCCAGGTGCACAGGTGAAGCAAACAAATACATCACTTCCGCTCAAACCATCATGAAAACGCCCACCACCTACAATATTAGCACATAACACAATTATCAACATATGAGACCATAAACAACGTAATGTGGCTCCTACAGGCTCCTTCCCCATATATTGTAAACAATTGATTTGAATATTAAACTGGGCAAAAAAAATATTCATGAATCACATTCTAATGTTAAAAGTCTGGCTTGTTTGTTTTCGGTGATTTGGCTTTTTTTTGGCTTTTTCCTCACGAGGACGTCGATGGTTTTGGTTGATGTTCGTCCTTGGTTGGGGTTGCATGTGGCGACGCATTTTTTGTCTTCTCTCCACCGTGTTTTGTTTTTGTTTGGGGCTGGAGACTGACATGACGGGGACCGTTGGGTGGACGCTGGCGCAGCTTGCTGCCGCTGCTCGCTGTGCTCGGCTGTTGACCTGCTCCGGTTGCGCTGTCGCCTGCCTGGACCTGCGCCGGGG
>NC_045746.1:22103221-22103352 GCF_008692095.1 Etheostoma spectabile | reverse complement strand
TTCACCCGGACATCGCCTTCCGGCCCCGCCGGAGATGCATCCACCGAGGGTCCCGCCTGAGTTTACGCCGCGGCAGCTCAACAGGAGTGAAGTCCATCTGGTCCAGCTCTCGTTGCCCTCCACGCTCTACC
>NC_045746.1:22100155-22103206 GCF_008692095.1 Etheostoma spectabile | reverse complement strand
CTGTTGACCACAGCGTGTTAGGCCGCCTAGCCCGGTCGGCTAGCACCGCCACCAGCTGCGACATCAACTATCTCAACTTCTTTCTGCTCAACATCCGCTCACTGACACGCAAGGGACATCTCATCCAGGACTTCATCGCCGATCGTGGGCTTGACTTTCTCTGTTTAACCGAGACATGGCAACAGCCCAACGACTTTTCTGAACTCAACGAATCCACTCCTAGTGGATTTGTTTACATCGTTCAACCCCGTGGCTCTGGCCGGGGAGGAGGTCTCGCCGTAGATTATTGCTAAATTGAAAGTCTCTGACAGAAAGTGTCTGTCCCTGTCTCCAACTCCTCTGAATCTGCTGTCTGCAAGTTGTCTGGTCCCACTCCAACCATCATTGCTGCTGTCTACCGCCCCCCTAAACCCAATAGTGTGCTGTATAGTATTTGTTTTGCAGTTGTATAGTATTTGTTTTGTTTTGCTGTATAGTATTTGTTTTGCTGTATAGTATTTGTTTTGTTTTGCTGTATAGTATTTGTTTTGCTGTTTAGTATTTGTTTTGCTGTTTTATTATGTATAGTATTTGTTTTGCTGTTTTTAATATATGAATTCCCTGTGCGGTGTCCTTGAGTGCCAAGAAAGGCGCCTTTAAATAAAATGTATTATTATTCTTATTAAAAGTGCAATATGTAATATATATATTACTGTATTTAATAAAAAAAAATATTCCAATGTGTCATTGGATATTAAATGAGTTCCTGCTTGGTTTTACTGTTAACCTGCTTGGTTTTACTGTGAATAATTTTTGTCTCCAATCATCTCCTTAATCTGCTAGCTGCCTGCCCCCTGAATACACGGTAAAAAAGCCCAGTCTCGGAAGACAACACAAGGTTCTGTTTTGTTTGAAAATTCCTTGTAACATAAGTTACCATGCAGGAACTCATCCTGCACCTTTAAGGAAACATGCTAAGTTGCCATGTTTTCTGACAACAATGCCAATGTCAGTATGTTCTCCTTTTGAAATTTCCTTTCCGTGACAGAATTTCTGTTTTGACCTGTGTGTTGTTATCAACTGCCCATTCCCACTTAACAATGTTTGGTTCCCAGAACGTTCTGGGAATGTTCTTTTTTGGTTGCGGGAACGTTCCCTGTAGGTCAGGTTTGGTTGTGTTTCGGTTGCATAAGAAAATTGGTTTAATGTTCTGGAAACGTTTTTGGTTACATCGAACAATCTCAGAACGTTCCCCTAACGTTGCAACCTTTAGAGAACGTTTCCCTAACTTTCTTTTTTACATTGCCCTAACCTTTAAAAAACTATTACACCCATTTCATTAGTATATACACTCACCTATTGGCCTTCAGAACTGTCTTAATTCTACGTGGGATTGATTCAACAAGGTGCTGAAAGCATTCTTTAGAAATGTTGGCCCATATTGATAGCATAGCATCTTGAAGTTGATGGAGATTTGTGGGATGCACATCCAGGGCACAAAGCTCCCGTTCCACCACATCCCAAAGATGCTCTATTGGGTTGAGATCTGGTGACTGTGGGGCCATTTTAGTCCAGTCATGTTCAAGAAACCAATTTGAAATGATTCGAGCTTTGGGCATGGTTCCTTATCCTGCTGGAAGTAGCCATCAGAGGATGGGTACATGGTGCCATAAAGGGATGGACATGGTCAGAAACAATGCTCAGGTAGGCCATGGCATTTAAACGATCCCCCAATTGGCACTAAGGGGCCTAAATGGTTCCCAAAAAATCCCCCCACCCATTCCACCACCACCACCAGCCTGCACATGGTTAACAAGGCATGAGGATCCATTTTCTCATCTGTTTAGCCAAATTCGACTCTACCATCTGAATGTCTCAACAAAAACAGGAGACTCATCAGACCAGCACACATTTTCCAGCTTCAACTCTCCAATTTTGGTGACTCTTGCAAATTGTAGCCTCTTTTTACTATTTGTAGTGGAGATGAGTGGTACCCGTGGGGTCTTCTGCTGTTGTACCCATCCGCCTCAGGTGTGTCGTGTTGTGGCTTCACAAATGCTTGCTGCATACCTCGGTTGTAACAAGTGGTTATTTCAGTCAAGTTGCTCTTCCATCAGCTTGAACAGTCGGCCCATTCTCCTCTGACCTCTAGCATCAACAAGGCATTTTCGTCCACAGGACTGCAGGATACTGGATGTTTTTCCCTTTTCACACCATTCTTTGTAAACCCTTAAATGTTGTTCGTGAAAATCCCAGTAACTGAGCAGATTGTAAAATACTCAGATCGGCCCGTCTGGCACCAACAACCATGCCACACTCAAAATTGCGTAAATCACCTTTCTTTCCCATTCTGACATTCAGTTTGGAGTTCAGGAGAATTGTCTGACCAGTACCACACCCCTAAAGCATTGAGCAACTGCCATGTGATTGGTTGATTAGATAATTGCAATAATTAGAAATTTAACAGGTGTTCTAATAATCCTTTAGGTGGTGTGTGTGTATATATATATATATATATATATATATATATATATATATATATATATATACACACACACATACTTAAAGTGTGCATTAGCAGGAATTAAATATATTATCAGGAATGAATGAACAGGCAAACTTGATGGGATTTAAAATTTTAATATACAAACAACAATAAACAAAATACAAAAATGATAAAAGGATGTAGAGTGCAAAGTGCAAATGTAGTGCAAATTTGTGCAAGAGGCAAATTGGTATGATGAAGCATGTAATGTGTAGGTGACTTGACATGTCATACTAATAATGAAAACGTTGACAAAAGCAAGACAAATTTACTAACAACCCTGTTTTTGTGACTACAAATACTGATGTTTTCACATTTCTTTGATTATTATGAATATCATGCAGAAGAATTTCAATTTAGCGTCTGTGTGGGGCAAACTTCAGGACTTGCCGAATCAAATCCTCCGCGTCTGCTGCAGTCCGCGCAGGGAAGTTTTTCTGGCAGGCCGCTAGAGTAGAAGTCAAAATGAAGCAAAGTTACAAGTCAAATTAAAACCTCTTATCAGCCAAGCTAAGCATAATACTGAT
>NC_045746.1:22099578-22100145 GCF_008692095.1 Etheostoma spectabile | reverse complement strand
AAATAACACCTGCCTGTTATAACCCTGCATACGGCCAGGTCCTGGAAGGCCTTTGTCTTTCTTCCCCGCAGGCTATAATGTGTCAGCAGCTCATTAGTTGCCACTCGCCGTAGCATGCGGCGGATGGCATCACCTCCGGGTTGTCAGGAAAAGTTGCTGTAAAACATCTACAAGCACAAATTATACATGTAGAACAAAGTGGAGAGCTTGTACAATCTCCTTTTGTAAGAACTCAGTTCAGTTATAATGATATTTGAAGTTATGCAATTATATATTGTTAATCTTCGGGCAGGACTACGGCCACTTAGTTACCATTTACCATGATTGTCAAGCAGGGCGACAGCAACACGTCATTGACAGGAGGAGCAGCGGGTGACTGGGTGCGCCTTAAAAGCATGAGCAACTCCTCCATTTTCTCCTCAAAGGCAAACATCCGCTGTGCCATGCTGGTTATAGATGTCCTCATGCCTATGGAAAAAATAATGGTGTTAGTTTTAGTCATTATATATTATATACACTTGCATATGTAAGTAAGTAAGTAAGTAAGTAAAATTTATTTGTATAGCA
>NC_045746.1:22098340-22099568 GCF_008692095.1 Etheostoma spectabile | reverse complement strand
ATGAAGATCACAAAGTGCTTCACAACAAAAGGAAGCATTAACAAGTCTCATAAATACAATGCATCACAAAAAACAAAAGAATAACACTTACACATAAGAACAGCCTAACCACCTTACAATCTAGTTAAAAGCCTCTTTAAAAAGCAGAGTTTTCAACTGAGTTTTAAAGTTTTCCACACAATCTAAGCAGCGCATGGAAGGAGGCAAAGCGTTCCACAACCTCGGTGCAACAACCTGAAATGAACGGTCCCCCCTAGTTTTAAAATGTGTAAGGGGAACAACTAATAGTCTCTGGCCTGTTGATCTCAGACTACGTGAGGATGTACGCAGCTGTATCAGGTCAGAGATGTGAACAACTTAAGTGAGTGTTTTTTACCTCTCATTTCCATCCCGATGGCTGAGCCACCTCCCTCTGTGGGATGAGTTATGTTACTCTCGAGTTACTTGTCATTAAATTGGATTTAATGGCAAATGAAAAATTCAAAGAAACTGTACCTTCAACTGGGTCCCAAGATGAAGTGGCAGGCCGAGCTTGCATCACCATAGACTCATCCAGCTCTGGGCGACCAGCTGGTTTCCTGCATGATGTTGACACATCTAAAAAGAAATTAGATATGAATATTGGTCAGTTCATTTATGATAGGTTCCTTACAAATGCCATTGCAAAAGATTGACAATTGCTAAAAAATGGTAAAAAAGACTTACACATGCAGGTGGTATAGGCAGTGATATCTGCTGACCGGAAAAAGGTAGGAAGAGACAAACATCAGAACAGTTACATGATATGCACCATGTTGAACACCAGTAGCTCCATGGTAGGAAATATGACTCTGGTTTCTTAAATGCATGCGTACATGTTAACTTCCAGACAGGGCTTCCAACCACACGCTCTGTCCTAGGTTTCCCGGTTGTGGAATGGATTCATCTGAAAAAAAAGACCATATAATTTGTACCAATTGCAAAAAGCATATTTGAATTGTGTAAATGTAGTCTAGTCTATACTTAACATCTTACCATTGCTTGAAAATTCTATCCCGGACTTCCTTGGGCGTCTACGCTGCCTTTTGTGGATGCTTGCATTGTCTTCTGTCTCAATGCTGGAAGTGTCCATCAGCTGCCGAAATTGCTCCATGGCTTTGGCCTACGTTAAGAGAACATTTGTGAGCCAGTAGCAGAACAAAGCAGTATTTCCACACAGATAAAATTATTTATATATATATATATATAT
>NC_045746.1:22096725-22098330 GCF_008692095.1 Etheostoma spectabile | reverse complement strand
ATATATATATATATATATATAGCAGCAATAGGTCACCTGTACACAGCCATATTTTCTTTATTGGATATTTGGCCCAGCTGCTGTTGGACAAATGGCACGCTTTGATTTAGGCCCTCACATTAACCGTAGTCCAGTAGCAGGAGACAACCTTTTGGAAAAAGGTACTTAATTTCAGATAATTTCTTACAATGTGGCGAGTAGAACATTTAGAATGGTTAAAGAAATTGTGAAGAAAAATAAATCTACACAACTGCATACCTCTGTAGATCTGTCCCAACCTGCATAGCACAGTCAGAAAACTCGACAACCATGAAGTTCTTTGAAGGCATTAGTGGCATAGACTAGTGGCATAGACTAGTGGCATACATGCAAAGGAGTGACAGATTTGCATTAAGGACACTCACAGACAAAGTCCTCTGCTTTTTGCAATGCATTGTTTATTTAGTTTTGAAAAGGATGAAGTGACACATGGCTCAAATACGGAAATCAAATAGCAGCTAAGCAAAGATTAATTAAAGTGTACACTGCAAATACAACTAAAGAAAACAGATTTAGATTCATGTTTTGTTATTCATGTAATATATTATAAAAAATAGAATTATGGATATCCAGTATGAACCATACAGCCATATGTACAGCTATGTGCAGTGTGGGGTTGAAGTTGTTTGCATGTCTCCTAAAAATCATGCAGGACTGTCAAGAAAATGTTGGTCTGTGGCTCCTCAATCATAATTGCCTGTCTTGTGAGTTCACATGCTGGATCCAGCTTCACTAAACAGTCTCTCGTTTTCACCCTGAAGCACCTGGTGATTCTTGACTCACAAGGCTCTGTGAACCGAGGCTCCACCTTCTCAAACACATTGCCCCAAACCATGTCCTTTCTCTCCTCAATAACCTCACAGCATTTGTCCACTTCCAAGATGTATGCATTGTGTGGTCTTGAGATGTTCCTTCTTTGGGCATTTTCTTTCTTTTTGAGATTTTCCGTCTTTGTGCAGGAACAGTGCGTCTCTGACACTGTTCAATCTCTGAGAGCCTTTTGGCCACTTGAATTAGTGGTCTTCTTCCCGATCGGACCAGATGTTTCAATTGCCCAAAGTAGTTCTCGAACTGAAAGGCACTGCATGCATCCAGGCATCCAAAGGTTTCTGCTTCATCTGTTAAATGGAGCATGACATGAACATTAAACACCATGAAGTGCCTGCCACACAGCTCTGCTGTCTTTGACAAAAAATACACAATCAGACTTCTGTTGTAGTCGGCGTGTGTGCGTGCCAAATCGTGTGAAACCAAAATATGCAGTGCCACATTGAAAGCCATGAAATGTCTATACAGCGGGCTTGACAGAATGCCTTTGAGCACTTTATTTCCCATGTACAGGGCAAACTGACGCAGCTCTGTAGCCTTCCATCGATCCACTTCTTCCAAGCTCCGTGGCCTCCTGGTAAAGCAACTTGGAATAGAGCTTCTTAAACAAGCTTGTCTTCTGCTGACTTCTTGAACTTGTCCAGTAGACAGTCTGACCTGCCTGTTTTCCCTCACTCGTTCCACCAGCAGTTTCCTCATTACACCTGAGCAAGCTTGGTGCATGTAGTCAATGGAAAA
>NC_045746.1:22095266-22096715 GCF_008692095.1 Etheostoma spectabile | reverse complement strand
ATATCAATGGGAAGTTGCAGAAACGGTGAAACTGTAAGCCCCTTAGTTCCCTTAGCAGCCATCTCTCTTCTAAACATCTCATTGGTTCGTAGGGTGTGTTGAACCTCAGGGTATGTTACACGGCCATCCACCCATTGCCCTTTCTGTGTACATTTGTCACATCCATTGTATCCCGTGCACAGTTTGATTACCTTGACCATTGCCTTGGCTGGAGCATCACACACAACACAACGCATCAAAACCTTCTTTCCTTGAATTCCATTTTCAAGTACATCCTGCACTTCTGCAACCACAACATTGAGAAAATCCAAATGCTTAGGTTTTGAAGGATCAGAAGTTAAAGTTACAGGAAAAACACGAGTTGGATTCAGATGGATGGCACACCAGATGGGCCACAGACTGATCTGGCTGCTTTTGAATAGCGGAAGTCCGTCAATGTTGAGAGACAACTCCAGTGTGTTTATTTTTTTCAAAGTCTCCCCTGGGTACTGCTTGAGTTGTCCTTCAAGAGTTCTCCTTAAACCAAAGTGGACATACTCCATTCCGGAGACTGTTGTTGACCTGATATCTCTTGGGGTTGATAGAAGGGTTCTGGCTGTTAAAAGTAACTCTGGATGCCCATTGGCTTTTATAGAGACTTTCTAATGGGGAGACAGCATTATAAATGAATTACAATAACAGGTTTATCTTATTTGTAACAAGAATGCAAGCAGGTTAACATGATGACACAAAACATACAGTGCTGGCAAAGCATGGAACTTTTTGGTTGTGGTGATTAGCCTGACGTTGGTTCAATGTCTGAACCATTGACCGTTGATGCTCTGTTGATACCTTTGACTGTAACGTTACCTATGGTTACCAACTGCTATAATCGAATCAGAATCGCAATTTGAAGACACAAGGCTTGACAGAGCATTAAACTTTGCTCAAAGTCTCACCAGGGTAGAAGATGGATGGACAGGTGAAACTCAAAAAATTAGCATATGGTGCAAACGTTCATTAATTTCAGTAATTCAACTTAAAAGGTAAAACTAATATATTACATAGACTCATTACATGCAAAGTGAGATATTTAAAGCCTTTGTTTGATGTAATTTTTATGATTATGGCGTACAGCTTATGAAACCCCCAAATTCAAATTCTCAGAAAACTAGCATATTACATGTAATCAATAAAAAAAGGATTTTAAATACAGAGATGTCAGCCCTCTGAAAAGTATAATCATGCATATGTACTCAGTACTTTGTTTGGGCCCCTTGCATGAATTACTGCCTCAATGCGGCGTGGCATGGATGCTATCAGCCTGTGGCACTGCTGAGGTGTTATGGAAGACCAGGATGCTACAATAGCGGCCTTTAGCGCTTCTGCATTGTTCGGTCTCATGTCTTTCATCTTTCTCTTGGCAATGCCCCATGGGGTTCAGGTCAGGAGAGTTTGCGGGCCAATCAA
>NC_045746.1:22091092-22095256 GCF_008692095.1 Etheostoma spectabile | reverse complement strand
CCCATGGTCATTGAACCAGGTTTTGGTACTTTTGGCCTTGTGGGGAGGTGCCAAGTCCTGCTGAAAAATTAAGTCAGCCTCTCCATAAAGCTCATCTGCTGAAGGAAGCATAAAAACTCAAACATTCCTGGTAGCGGCTTGCGCTGACCTCTGACTTAATAAAGCCAGTGGACCAGACCAGCAGAGGACATGGCTCCCCAAACCAACACAGACTGTGGAAACTTCACACTGGACTTCAAGCATCTTGGATTGTGTGCCTCTCCATTCTTCCTCCAGACTCTGGGACCTTGGTTTCCAAATGAGATGCAAAATTTGCTCTCATCAGAAAAGAGGACTTTGGACCACTGAGAACAGACCAGTTCTTTTTTTCTTTAGCACAGGTAAGACGCTTCTGACGTTTATTGTTCAGGAGCGGCTTGACAAGAGGAATACAACATTTGAAGCCCATGTCCAGGACCCATCTGGGTGTGGTGGCTCTTGATGCAGTAACTCCAGCCTCAGTCCACTCCTTGTGAAGCCCCCCCACACATTTGAATGGCCTTTTCCTGACAATCCTCTCCAGGCTACGGTCATCCCTGCTGCTTGTGCACCTTTTTCTTCCACACTCTTTCCTTCCATTTAATTTTCTATTAATGTGCCTTGATACGGCACTTTGAGAACATCCAACTTCCTTTGCAGTTACCTTTTGAGGCTTTCCCTCCTTGTGGAGGGTGTCAATGATGGTTTTCTGCACAACTGTCAGGTCAGCAGTCTTCCCCATGATTGGGAATTCTACTGAACCAGACTGAGAGACCAATTAAAGGCTCAGGAACCCTTTGCAGGTCTTTTGGATTAATTAGCTGATTAGAGTGTGATACTTTGAGCCTACAATACTGAACCTTTGCACCATATGCAAATTTTCTGAGATTTTGAATTTGGGGTTTTCATAAGCTGTACGCCATAATCATCAAAATTATATCAAATAAAGGCTTGAAATATCTCACTTTGCATGTAATGAGTCTATATAATATATTAGTTTCACCTTTTAAGTTGAATTACTGAAATGAATGAACTTTTGCACCATATGCTAATTTTTGAGTTTCACCTGTATTTAGACAACCAAGGAGACTTTGTTGTGCTACTAGCTTATTAGTAGCTAGCAAGCTAGAAGCACACATAATCATTCTGTTCATAAATACTTGTGAAATGTGTTTTTTGGCAAACAAACTTATATTTCATAGGACCAATCATTTTAGAGTGAATCTTATAAGCAGGTGGCTGCAAACCTTTATGCTACTTCAAAAACTCAGAATAACCAAAAAACGGCAACGGCAACGTTGTGTAGAGAAGGAGAAGGTTGCAGTTGGTTGGTTCCCCTAATGTTTAGGGAATGTTATGATCCTGAGGGAACGTTCCCTAAACGTTAGTTTTTGGTTTGGTTTGAACTAGCCTTTAGAGAACCAAAAACTAACGTTCCCTAAACATTCTGTGTTAGTTTGACAGCCGCAGTTAGACAGCCAGGCTGGGTTGCCAGATATACCTGTATAAACGCAAACCCCGCGCGCTACAGCTGTAGTACAGCAAACAAATGAATGGGATCAACAGAGATAGATTTATTCTATAAGACGTAAAAGAAAAAAACTCTTTCTAATGATGCTCTTAACCCTTGTGTTGTGCTCCGGTCAAATTTGACCCATTTAAAAAAACAAAACAAAAGTGGGTTTCTTTTAACCAAATTTTCTGAAAAAAAAAGTGGATTGTTCCGCACAACGGACTTTACAAGTAAAATAAATGATCAGCCCAGAACTTTCTTTAAATTATATATATTAAATATAGCATTCAAAAAAATTGTTACGAAAGAAAGTAGAGATAGATAGATAGATAGATAGATAGATAGATAGATAGATAGATACTTTATTCATTCCTAAGGAAATTGTAGGCATCCAGTAGCAAGACAACATTAACACAACAAACACATATATCACACATATCTAAGAATAGAAATAAAATTAAAAATTAAAAATCCCTCACAGAAATGCAATGACCAATAATGTCCACAAAATCTTCAAAAACGTGGGGAAAAAGCCCACAAAAAACGTCAAAAGGCACAGAAAAAAACAGACAGAAACATTGGAAAAAGTGACAAAAACCCTTTTCGGTTTTGAAAAAGACAACCGAAATGTTGAAATAAAAGTTTATATTTTGGCCCAAAAAAACAATAAGTTGAAATATAATTCATAGTTAAACTTTGGTCTTGTGTCATCTTTTCATTTGTAACATGCACATTTTATACATTAGAGGAAAATATTATTCTACATAGTGATTATAGTTAAAGCAATGATATAATGAAATCCAACAACGGTCGACGTGAAAACAACACAAGGGTTAAAAGACAGCTTAGAGCCTAAAAGGACACTGAGTTTCCTCATTTACTCCTAAACAGGTAACATTAAGCTTCTTTCATTTATATCACGGCTAACAGAGGGATAGTCAGTTTCATGTGTTTGCATTAAATTATATAGACTACTCCAGTTATAGTTACTCGCAAAAAAATGTAGACACAGCGGGGAAGTGATCCTGACTTGTGCTAAAGCCAGCATGCTAATACATGCTAACTGCTAACGCAGGATCCATGACACATGCCAGAAATAAGAAACTTTCACAAAAAAAAAAATATATATATATATATATTTTTTTAAAATATATATATATATATATATATATATATATATATATATATTTTTTTTTTTACAAAATTTGGCGGCACCCCTTCCCCCTGCGCTAACTCTGAGGACTTCAAATGGACCACCGGACCCCCTATTGAAGATCTCTGCTTCAGTGAGCAGCACCATAACTGATACAAATTATGTTCAAACCCCCCAAAAAAAGGTTAAATAATAAAAAATCATTTGACATACAATGTAGCTTTAACAGTAATAATTGTGAATGTGGTTTACAAGGGAGTCTTTTCAAAGATGTGTTGGTATATGAAAAACCCAGCTGCAGCTGATAAAAGTAATAATGGCTAGGTTTGATTTGGGGACGCTAATGAGCAGGCATTAACAATAGTCAGTGTTGTTTGGCAGTGCTTGTTAAACTGGCACAGCTTAATCAAATATTCCCATTATGGGTTTGATTAGCTGAAGCTTTGATCATGGACACTATTATTTACCCCCACACTAGCATCTCAACTGTATCTCAACCCCAGATAACTGTTCATTCAGTGTGCTAATTACACTGGTTATTAATAACACTGCCAGGCACTATCTAGAGCTGTCTTGCAAGTGGCAACCATGAGAAATGTTCCCCTCACTAAGTTTCTTTGCGAATGACGTTAACAATGTCATGTAAATATTGTAGTATGTGAATGGAAAGATGTACCTCATAAAAGTAATTGCTGAGATTTGTTCAGAAAATATAAGGTTTTAGGTACCCTTTCCTGTGTAGTACCCAGTTCATGACTCATGATTTACTGCTTTAATTTATCATGTATTTTTTGTCAGTATTTATCATGTCAAAGTGAAACAAGTTGGACAAAGGTGGCTTCCCAAACAAAGCGGATGCTGGACCTGCTGCCAGCACCCTGCTTTACTCAACCTGCCAATTAACCAACTGTGATCAGCAGTGGCTGGCAACGCGACCACTTCCACCTCTTCTATGCCAGGATCGGCTTAAATCTGTTCTTCCCATCGCAAATACATTACAATAGTCAAACTACATTACACCCATTTGCTTTTAATTTAGGGCATATCCCAAAACTGCTTTTTGTGGCCGGGTTGGGTCAGTGGGTAGAGCAGGCACACATATACTTAGAGATTTATGCCTCGATCCAGAGGTCCAGGATTCGAATCCGACCTGTGACGATTTCCTGCATGTCTGCCCCCTTTCTCCCCAAGCTGTCCTATTAAATAAAGGTGGAAAAGCCCAAAAGATACTTTTAAAAATAAAAATAAAAACATGTCCAACAACCAAAGATAATTCAGTCAATTTGCTTTGTTAAGCAATTGGTAGTCTCGCAACTGTTCTAGTCAAGTCCACCTAAACCAAGACCAATGCTCTGCTTTGAAAATGTTTCATGTAGAACAGACCTGGGCATCTTACGGCCCGCGGGCCACATCCGTCCCTTTGTGCGTCCCTGTCCGGCCTGCGTGAGGCCAATCATAAATTACAAAATAAATTAAAAAA
>NC_045746.1:22089511-22091082 GCF_008692095.1 Etheostoma spectabile | reverse complement strand
AATATCTATGTCGAGTGTGCAATACAGCGGTGCTGCTTTTATTTTGAAAAGTGTTATTTATGGGCGTATGTCCATGCGTAACCTGTGAGTGAAGTTGCTTAGCGACAAGTGATGCCCGGTTACCGCCAAGATGTCCGCTCACGCAAAAAAAAGGAAAGTTCAATTCAATTCAATTTTATTTAATTTAATTAATTTTTTTTATTTTAATTTTATTTTTAGTATCAGTTCATAACAAGAGTTATCTCAAGACACTTTACAGATAGAGTAGGTCTAGACCACACTCCAGAATTTACAAGGACCCAACAGTTCTAGTAGTTTCCTCCAGAGCAAGCAACAGTGCGACAGTGGCGAGGAAAAACTTCCTTTTAGGCAGAAACCTCGGTCAGACCCAGGCTCTTGGTAGGCGGTGTCTGACGGGCCGGTTGAGGTTAGAATGAAGAGTGGAAATAACAAAAATAGAAAAAATAGTAGTTTGTAGCAGTTCTTTGTAGTAGTTCATGGCATAGCAGGACGCTGTGCGGCATTACAAGGCACAGCAGGACGTAGCATGGCACCGCAGAACGTGTAGCGGGACCATGGCGACAGCTGCTACCATGATTTTGGAGCATCCCTGATCCGAGGGAACATGCTGGGGAAAAAAGAACATAAGGACTCCGGGGAATGACTCCCCAGAGCTAGGTTAGTAACACGCATTTCTGGGACATGGATGCACATAAATGAAAAGATGGAAAGATAGAGGAGAGAGGAGCTCAGTGTGTCAAAGGAAGCCCCCAACTGTCTAAAACTATTACAGCAAAACCAAGAGAGACAAGGTAAAGAGAGGAGCCTGGTCGGGCTAGAACTCTCCCCAACCGGATCGAGCTGTATGCCAAGTCTCCCTCTAGTTTTATTATATGCTTGATTATATGATAGATAAATCTGACAACTATGACGAGAAGCAGGTGGGCCGGGTTAGGCGGATGCTGCGACTCCTCACTCCCTAACAATATTCAATTCTATGCCCAAACTATAAGCTTTATCAAAGCATAACCAAGAGAGACAGGGTAAAGAGAGGGGCCTGGTCGGGATAGAACTCTCCCCAACCGGATCGGGCTGTATGCCAAGTCTCCCTTTAGTTTATTATATGCTTGATTATATGATAGATAAATCTGACAACTATGACGAGAAGCAGGTGGGCCGGGTTAGGCGAACGCTGCAACTCCTCACTCCCTAACAATATTCAATTTGATGCCCTAACTATAAGCTTTATCAAAGAGGAAAGTCTTAAGCCTACTCTTAAATATGGAGACGGTGTCTGCCTCCCGAACCCCAACTGGAACCTGGTTCCACAGGAAAGGAGCCTGATAACTGAACGGGAGCCAGAGCATCAAGTTGATGACGAATGCCGTGTTTTCAACAAGACATGGACTGCAAAGTATTTCTTCACAGAAATAAAAGGTAAAGCCGTGTGCTTAATTTGTGGAACACAGGTTGCTGTGTTTAAAGAATATAATTTGAATCGCCACTACACAACAAAGCACGAGGATAAATACGGGAATCTGTCTGATGAAGAGCACGCAAGGGAGGCTGAT
>NC_045746.1:22089401-22089501 GCF_008692095.1 Etheostoma spectabile | reverse complement strand
TAAAACTGCAAACCCAACAAGGACTTTTTACCAAACTTTACACCCCCAGAGATGCAGCCGTCAGGACAAGTTTCGTCATTTCTCACAAAATCGCCAGAAA
>NC_045746.1:22089173-22089377 GCF_008692095.1 Etheostoma spectabile | reverse complement strand
GTTTATAAAGGAGTGCTTATTGGACTCTGTTGCGCTAATATGCCCGGAGAAAAAGGGCACATTTGAGAACGTGTCACTCTCCCGACGCACTGTGACGAGGCGGGTTGATGCCATCGCTGGAAACTTGGAGCTTCAGCTGAAGAACAGAGAGGCCGAAATTATAGACAATTTGTTGCACTTTTGGAGGAAAATGAGAGTGAACAT
>NC_045746.1:22089007-22089163 GCF_008692095.1 Etheostoma spectabile | reverse complement strand
GCTACCACAGCAACATCAGGTGGCTCAGCCTGGGCAAAGTACTTAAAAGTTTCTGGGATCTGAGAGACCACATTCTGAATTTCTGTGGGAAGAACAATAAAGGACATGACATCCCAGAACTTTCAGATGAAGACTGGGTGGCAGACCTTGGATTTG
>NC_045746.1:22088532-22088997 GCF_008692095.1 Etheostoma spectabile | reverse complement strand
TGACTGCACTCATGAACGAATTGAATGTCAAACTGCAGTGCAAGGGCCTTTTTGTGCATGAGATGTACAGTGCAGTAACGGCTTTCATGAGAAAGTTGCAGTTTCTCTCAAGCCAAGTGAAGGACAACATTCTGACCCACTTGCCAACATTAAAGGAAGCCACAAGATCAGCCGATCACCTCCACAAGTACTCAAGCAAGTTAGAAGCACTGCAGGGAGAGTTTTCGAGGCGATTTCAAGATTTCAAAACTCTTGAGAGTGAAATGCACATGGTTTCTTCTCCCTTCAACTGCAGTGTGGACAATGCACCAAGCAATGTTCAGATGGAGCTCATTGATCTGCAGTCTGACCTGCTTCTGGCAGAGCACTTCAGGTCAGTCTCACTGCTGGACTTTCACTCCTCCCTGAAAGAGGAGAACTTTCCACACATGAGGAGGCATGCTCAGAGGATTCTGGTCCTCTTTG
>NC_045746.1:22088130-22088513 GCF_008692095.1 Etheostoma spectabile | reverse complement strand
ACAGACATTTTCAGTGATGAAGTTCAACAAATCCAAACACAGATCCTCAATCACTGATAAGCACCTCTCAGCTGTCCTTCGCATAGCCACCTCAGACATTCAGCCAGATTTCAATGCCCTTGTTCATGCCCAGAACAGACTGGATTATTCGCATTGAAGAGGTAAAATGAGGTGGAAAACATAACAAGTTATTGTTTGTATTGCAGTATTTCTATAAACTTGTTGAGTTGTTTGTTGTTTTTCCTTGTTGTTTGTGGAACAAAGTTAAAGTGTGAACAAGTTAAAAATAAATTGCAGTGATTCAATGATTGTTTTTGTTTTCTTATTTTAATTTCACATACCCTAACATAAATATTTAAGGATTAAGAGTTTAAATAAAACCA
>NC_045746.1:22088040-22088120 GCF_008692095.1 Etheostoma spectabile | reverse complement strand
TCTGCTTTTGTATAAAGTTAAGTTAGGTTAAATTAAATGATTATTATTATTATTTATCTTACGGTATATAAAAAATAATA
>NC_045746.1:22086977-22087958 GCF_008692095.1 Etheostoma spectabile | reverse complement strand
CCGGTAAAAATTAATTGCCCACCCCTGATGTGGAAGGAGATGCATTTGTTAATCATCATGGACATACAATGTGTTCTGGTGAGAAACTGAAAATATTATTGATATTTTCGGGCATTCAGAGGCAGCATAGCAAGATGAAAATACATCACCTGTCCCATTATCACTGAATTAGTTTTACCTTGTAATTGTTAGCAGACCTTCTTACACACCCAGAGAACAGACACAGAGCCTTATCATTCATTTAAAGATGTGTTTGTGTCCATCTGAAGATCAATATTTACTCTCCTTTTTATCTCTGGTTTGTTCCCCACCAACTCCTTGAAAAAGAGGACTCTGAAGCCTGATTTATGATTCTGCAGATGATCCACGTAGAGTTTTAGCTGTAGCCTACGTTGGTGGCCTGAAGTTAACACTTGTGCGTTGATCTCCTTAAATAGAATAGCAGGGCCGGCGTGTGTGTGTGTGTGGAGAGTGTGTTGTAGAGCAAGTGAGAGGGTGCCGGTGATTAACTTCAGAGTGAGTACCGACTCTAGAGTCTTAGTGAGAGGAACAATGTGTCTCCCCTGTGTTTTCTGACCACGGTGGGAAATCTGTAGCAGGAAAAGTTAACCCTCTCCTGATTTCATGTTGTTTATGGGGAAGGAGAACCCAATATGTGTAGGGGGGAACGTGTAGTTATATTTTTTAGGAGGTGCATGTCAGGCCACGATGTAGATCTCCACGTACATATCCACATACATATTAATAGAAAACACTCAATTAACTTTCACTGTTATGCGGATGACACCCAGTTATACCTATCAATCAAGCCAGACAAAACCAGTCAGTTAGCTAAACTTGAAACATGCATTAAAGATATAAAATCATGAATGACCTACAATTTTCTGACGTTAAACTCAGACAAAACAAATGTTATTGTGCTGGGCCCTAAACACCTTCAAACCTTATTATTAGGGATGAATTATCTGTATCCGTATCTGT
>NC_045746.1:22071884-22086967 GCF_008692095.1 Etheostoma spectabile | reverse complement strand
GGGCGGGGCCTAACCCGGAAGTGGTAATATTTAACCCGGAAGTGGGTCTTGTTGTCTTGAAATGGGTGGGGCTTTAACCGGTATGTTATTTAAGCATGCAATTGATATATGTTGATCAGAAATTGTTATATTTATTGCTGATTAGAAAACTATCTCCATGACAGCATCAGCATTGAGCTTCAGATCAGAGGTGTTGTCATGGTAACAAACAAACTATATACCTACAGTATATAACAAGTTTTGCAACAATAAATACAACAATGTGGTTGCAATTATGAAGTAAAATGTAATGAACAAGAGTTTTCATACTCAATAGTATAACTTTCTTTTTTTAACTTTTAATTTTTCTATGATCAGTGTGATCATTTTGTTTTTTTTGGGTTCTTTTTTATTTTCCCACCAGGTATGTGTGAGTGTGTGTGTCTGTAAGTGAGTAAGAGATACAGAGAGAGAGAGAGAAACAAAGAGAGAGAGGGGGGGCGGGGGGTTGGAATGTGTTTGTGTGTGTATCTTAATTTGTAATATTATTTATTTATACCGCAACTGCCTTTTATTTTTTTTATAAAACACAGCAAGAAAGTTTCAGACACTCAAAAAAACTGGTTAGAGCCAGCAGGCAGTTTAAAAAAAACAAAAAAACTCCGACGGCAGAGTCGCCTTCTACCAAGCACTATGTTTGAACAAACCCCACGTTACCAGAAGTCTCCTGGTTACTAAGTACTAGTTCAAACCGAAGTATAAAACAAACCTGAAGCTGAAGAAACACTAAATGTTAACGGGAAATCCCCGCAGACCTGAGAAGAGAGCTGTTCACCTCTCAGTGTCCTGAGTGAGGAATCTGTGTGTGTAGGGAGGGGCGCTGGGACTAGCCTATCACAGAATAGTCTAGGGGAGAGGCGCTGTGACTAGCCTATCACAGAATAGTGTAGGGGAGAGGCGTTGTGACTAGCACTGTGACTAGCCTATCACAGAACGCAGACATAGTCAATGGAGACTTTCATTCAATCCGAGTACAGATATTGACTCGCATTACTCGGATAATACTTGTACTCGGCAAAATTCAATTCAATTCAATTCAATTTTATTTATAGTATCAATTCATAACAAGAGTTATCTCAAGACACTTTACAGATAGACCACACTCCAAAACTTACAAGGACCCAACAGTTCTAGTAGTTTCCTCCAGAGCAAGCAACAGTGCGACAGTGGTGAGGAAAAACTTCCTTTTAGGCAGAAACCTCGGGCAGACCCAGGCTCTTGGTAGGCGGCGTCTGACGGGCCGGTTGGGGTTAGAATGAAGAGTGGCAATAACAAAAATAGAAAAAATTAGTAGTTTGTAGCAGTTCTTTAGCCGTACCGGATACTCGTTTCAGCCGAGTACTCGGCTCATTCCTACTTATTATCTAAAGATCAGGATATATCTTTTAATGCCCACTTAAAATCAACCTCACAATAAGCCTTTTTTCACCTTTGTAACATTGCCAAAATCAGGCACATCCTGCCTCAAAACCATGCTGAAAACTAGTCCATACCTTTGTTACTTCAAGGCTGGACTACTGTAATTCCTTATTGTCAGGCTGCTCAAATAAGCCCCCTAAGACTCTCCAGCTGATCCAGAATACTGCAGCGCGTGTTCTGACAAGAACTAAGAAAAGACATTTCTTTTCTTAGATTTTTTTTCCTGTATGAGCTTCTCAGCATTGGCTTCCTGTAAAATCAAGGATTGAATTTAAAATCCTTCTCCTGACCTACAAAGCTCTAAATGATCAAGCATCGTCATACGTTGAAGAGCTCCTAGTACCTTATTGTCATGCTACGCCCTGCTGTGCCCTGCCGTGGCCTGCTATGCCACTGTCACACTAAATGCTTGCTCTTGTGAGAATTACTAGAATTGTTGGGTCTTTGTAAATTATAGAGTGTGGTCTAGACCAACTCTATCTATAAAGTGTCTTGAGATAACTTGTTATGATTTCATACTATAAACAAAATTGAATTGAATACCCACTGAGTCGATTTTACACAGAAGTATTAATTGGCCTTAACTGTATTTCTGCTGTTTTGGGCTGAGTAGGTTATTGTACATTGTGTTTATCAGAGCATTTTCACTAAAAACAGCTGCCTGCAGCTGGAAATGATGTTGAAAGTGGGGTTGGAGGCCTGAAACCCAAACCAATTACTTTAAAAGGGCTTAAAAAAAAGTTTTCAGTATTTTCTTGTGCACGTTTTATTAAAAAAGAAACTCTACTGGAAGGATACTGCAGCCTGAGAGAACCAATGACAACATTGACATCAAGTTACACACAGAGTTGTAAGCAGTGTTATTTTTTAGTTTTCCTTGAAGGATTGAAGCCAAAGTAGTAAAATCTGCTTATGTGATAGTTCCTGCTACAGTAGGTGTCTCCAGGACCACATTGGTGAAAACAATGTGAAGCTTCCTGTTGTGGCTGGCTCCAATTTAAATGACCACACAAGTTATCATGCTGGCAAAATATTGTGGGTGTGTGCAGGATCCCAATCTAATGCAGGAATGGCTCACTGAGATTTGGGGGACAAACATGTTCTGCTTGGGGAACTAAAAATACTTGTTAACAGAAATATGAACCTAGTGTATGTGAAAAAGCAATTGGACTCACTCTGAATTGTTTTTATGAAATGTCATGCTCTGTTTGCGTGTGTTTGCATATTAATACTATAGGAGTTTGCTTTTTATTACATCAGCCTTTGTGTCTGCTGTTAGTTTTACTGCCCTCTGTAGGATATCTGTAAAGGACACACACACACACAAAAACACACACACACACACACTTGCCCTTTTGCACTCTTGGCAGTGGTACAGCACTTCCACATCCTCTACACCAGAGATTTTCAACAGGGGGTCTGGGACCCTTAGTGGCTCCTCAGAGTTACTGCAGGGGGCCCCCCAAGATATTGTTTAATCATTTAAAAAAAAGTTAAAAATTGAATGTATCTGAAAATATACATGAACATGATTTCTAAATATTATTAGCAAAGATAAATCGGCCTATTTCTGATTTGTTTTTAAATTTACGCAACACTGATGACATCCACGGATACAGTCTAGCATAAGGATTTCCTGTGATCTGTGCTACATTTATGTTGAACATTAAAACATGTATAAATATATTAATGTCAATAATTATTTGAATATATTGCATATACCACAAAAGGTATGCGTAAAGACTTTCAGCCACCCTGCACATTATTGTAGGGCCAGTTTTATGTGCAACTCAACTCATAACACATGGGGTCCCTGGTCTGTCTCTGGTTCAGCTAAGGGGTCCTTGGCATAAAAATGTAGAAGACCCCTACTCTTAGGGTATTTGCAGTTGGACAGATTAAAAACAATAATCATCTGCATTAGTGTTTGATGACACACTACTAATCATCTTACTGGCATAGTGGTAGATTAATTAAACCAGTCAACCCGAGCATAGGCACCGATTTATGTTATCCTTCGTGGGTGCTCACGGGCGCGCGCCCTTTAAAAAAAAAAAAGTAGTCTATAAATGTTTGCATTTCAGAACAGACACAACCGTGGCCGACACAAACACACACGCCTATTAACTCGATAATAAAGCCGTAAAGTAGGCTTCATTTCAACTCAGGACAGCGCCACTTCTCACCGTACAGATAGGACTGGAGATGAGAAGTTTAACTGACACGTAACTGCGATCAGATTCCTGGGAAATTAAGAATCAGTGGAGCAGGGGACCGACAGCGACATAACCAATCACACTATGACAGACGCTTCACTTAGTACCAACTGCAATGTTTCATTTTAAATGAATGTAGCCTAATGGCAGCCTGGCACACGTGGGTGCTCAGTATTTTCCGTGGGTGCTCGAGCCCCGGAGCATATATTAGCGCCTACGAACACAAGCAGCACTCCTATACTCAGTTAACTTAACACACAATACAAAACTATTTTCACTCTCTTAGATAGACTCGTTCAAAGTTCTCCACAGAACCACAACAATTAATCACACAATGCAACATAACACACCCTGCATGGTGTTCCATGGGCCTCTAAATGGGGTAAATAACCCCAGCACTCTCCAAGCAGGGAGACATTTTGTCAAACAAATATGATCAAAACAAAACTAATGACGTGTAAATTGTTTATGATGTACTCTGAAATGAGCGAGCCCAGCGCGCTGCCTGGGAGTAATCATAGACACGAGAAAGACATAATCAGGAGGAAATGAATATGAATATAGCTGGAGCGCACTTTGACACTCGGGCGCTGTGTGTTGGACTGGTCCGAAGGTGTGTGATGCAAATGTATGTTTTCCTGGCAGCTGGAAAACATGTGGTCTCTGCCATTTGAGAAAAAAAAATGCTGTCTGAAGAGTGAATGGCTGACACAGATATGAAAAGTATTCCTCCATTTCATAAAAGACCAATCACAATAGGGACTGAAGTGTTATTTGAAGGAGAGGTGTGTGTGTGTGTGTGGGGGGGGCTCTATTGAATTTCCTGAACTGACAGCTATTGAACAGCGATTCATTAAATGAACTCCGCGGGTATCATTACACTGCATTTCAATTAGCCAACACACACTGGTTACCAACAAAGGTTGCTATGCATTCACTCATTATAGTTACAGGCCAATACAACTACTGTATATTAAATACATAATAATGTGTTTATTAAACAATATAATATGAACATATATTATTATATATTGATATAACAATTATTAGAAATATTAATAGGGCTGTCAATTGATTCAATTATTTCACTGTAATTAATTTTTTTTAAAGTTATTAATGTGTCATAGTTTTGTCCTTGTCATGTTTCTGATTTGGCTGGTTTCATGTTTCTGTTTGTTTTCATGGACTTCCTGTTTTATTTTGAAATCCACTGTTTGTTTTCACTCACTACAGGTATCTTCCTGGCTTTGTTTGTTTCCTGCCGTTTTTGATTATCTGACTCCGGCCTTATGTTATTCACCTGTGTCTAGTCGTCTTCCCCTCCCCCGTGTATATATATTCTCACCTGTGTTCACTTACCCTTTGCCAGATTGTTGTTACTCCTCGTATGTCTCACTCTCCGGCGTTTCCTAACATATATATTCCTAGTATACATACCTTTTACTCCGTGTCAAGTCGACCATTTGAGTCCAACATTGTAGCCGTGTCATAATGCTCCAGTGGTATTTGAGACTCTATGTACTGCGGTGGTAACTCAGTTCACATCGACAGTACATGAACATGACTTTAGTCTTGTTAAGAAGATACATGATAAATGTCAGAATGGGACTTTAGGCAGCTTTTCATTTTGTTCCCAACATTGCATGTTTTAACAGTTGTTATTGTGTGGGTTTGTGGATTTGCTGTGTTTTTTTAATTGTTTGTTGGACTGGGAATTAGGATTTTGAGAAGCAGCTGTGCTTGTAAAATAAATTTCTCCAATCGACGTCTGGAAAATTTTGCATATAGAGAGTGTTACTCAATGCCTTAGGCTAACCAGCTACGGCGTGACTCATAAACATACAACATATCATTTAGAGTGAAAAAACAAACAGAAAATCCAAATAAAGTAGGTTCAAGGTAGGTACAAGACTGTGTACATATTTTCATTAACAAGCAAAGGAACATCCCATAAAACACCGCGTACCGCTGAATACAGGAAGCTAACGTTTGTTCAGCTAACCGCTAATTTGGCTAACCGCTAGCTGAGACAACATGTAATAACTTTAAAATACTCTAAATAAAACCTGAAAATAACCGTTAAAATATATAACAGCCGTTATGTCAGTTATAGCCTGCTTTTTCCAGTTTTAATTTGAGTTATTTTTTTAGACTGAATCAGGCTATCAGCTATTAATTAGCCGTTAGCTAAAGTAATGTTAGCTTCGTGATGGAGGCTAACGACAGATGCGTGGGAACAGATTGTGCAGTGTCATAAATCCTTGTGAAACAGGACAGCTCCCCCTCCTCACCAGCATGAGTTCCACCAATCAGAGGCATCACTGTGGAATCGTGGGATTGTTCAGGATTGTGGGTAATGAAGTACCACTCCAAGACATCACGAATAAAAGTCATGTATCTCAAAACAAGGTTGGTGCCCCATGAACTTTTGGCCTCTATATGACAATGTACAATTGCTTAGTGGCTGGTTTTAAGTCTCCCATTGACGGTTACGATTTTAAGGCTTATACTCCAGTTGTCAATGGAGAAATTGCATTGTATTTTTACTTCCGTAACCCGCTGTGGGCGGGACTGTTGAGCTCTATTGGTTTTGAGTTCTGTTAACAGTTGGTTGAGTTTTGGTGCTCAGATTGGTTGTAGGTCTATCCAATTGAGTGCAGAGGCATTTTTTGGTTGAAACATGCCCCACAATCCCAGCCCAGTGGAGCAGAATCAGACTCAGATTCTGAGTATGACTACGTCAGGCTTCTGATCAGTAGTAGTAGCAGTAGTAGTGGAAGTAGTAATAGTATTTTACCAATAAGAGACAGATGACAGGAGATGTATATATCCCTACATGTAAGTGTGAAAATGTATTTTATGTACAATATACTTTATGTGTCATTTTTGTTGAACTGGCCATTTAAAAAAGGACCAATATTAGTAATTCATCAGGTTATCCTGTGTAATGACTATGATTGGTTGCTGTATTTATCTTAAATAGAAACCTATTTTCTGGGACATTACTTAACCCAGCACATAAGTAACACTACACAGGAGGGGGAGGCATGAAGAGAAGTGGTAGACAATTCATAAAAAAGCATTAAGACACACACTTTCCTGAAAGACTGCACATGAATTAAAAGCAAATGCACTGGCCCACTCAAATATTAAAAAATATTCATTAATGTGCGTTTAAAATCCTTTTAACTAACTACTTTAACTTTAACTACTGACTACGCATGATCAGTACAGCAGAAGCAATGAGTCTGGGTTACCTCATTTGACCAAAATTGATTCATGTTCCTGTTATTTCTGACAATTTCATAAAAAAAAGGATATTATGCTTGAGTAAATAAATCCCAGTTAACAAAAATAATATGAATATTGAAATTAATCCCCAGAAGAGTGTGACACAGCCTGACTCTGTAGATAAAACTGAGATTGGCTCTCATATTCAAGTTCGTGTTGTGCTTGTTTAACGGCTGTTTGGTAAATTTCTCTCAAACACACATTTTTATTCTCAATTCTTATCATTTTGGTGCTGGTGATTTTCCTTTGGGGCTGGCTAAAACCTCTTTGTGGGGACGCCAAAAATTCCTCTATGCAGGAAAGACTAAGACTAATATACATACATAATGAGGGTTGTGTAGAGTCAATTCCAAGTAAAATACACTTCAGTCAAAGTCGACAGAAACCAAACACACTTATGAAATGCTGTTTTTGGTCGTCTTTTCATTTTTCCAACTTTCACAACGTTAGTTTTGGTTAAAATAATCACATAGTTTACCGAATTTCATGTGAAAATATGTTGGCTCCATGCACGCTAAAAGTGTTGCTTTTATAAATGGAGTCTGGTGGGTTTAGCGCTAGCAACTTCAGAGCCGTTCCTAGTTAAACAGAAAGGTCACAAAGAGGTTTTAAAGGCCTATCTCTGTAGGGCTCCTTTCCATAATGTTGTCAGACACTTAGAATATTAATCTGAGTCTGTCAGCGGCAAAACCAGCACTTTTGTGAAGGTAAATATAAGCTGGACATTTGCCCTATCACCTTCCATTATAGCTTGTTTCGCTGTTGCAGACTGCAGTGATCTCGTTTATAACTGGACCAATGTCAAAGATTGTTGTTCCCATCAGTCACTTAGACACAAAAACATAGAGAAATAGAGTCCAGGTTGGAAAAAAACAGTACATTTGAACCATTCCTTCATTAACGGCCAGAGTGAAAGGGCCTCAACTCCCACTCTTATAACTGGAAATCCTTTTTTTCCCGTGTTGCAGACTGGAGCACATCGTGGAGTCCTTTCACTGAAACTTGCCACAAAATCCAACACGTTATACTTTCATTCTCTTCTTCTGCTCATTTCCTTCCTATTTTCACAAATATCTGGGAAGCCTACCACAGAATAGCACTGCGTTGGTGGGCAGTTCTCACAAAACATTTCCTCTAGCAACACAATGTATTTCAATTAAATCATAATTGTAGGAGGAACTCAGTGTTTCCACTGTATAATAGAGCATCCTTCTTATTTCACAGGAAATGTATCACGTGCAGCATTGCCAGAAGTTAATTTACCACGGCGCAGATATCCCAGACTGCTCTACCTGTTTTGATATTGATGTAAATGGTGTGTTTGAGGACTTGAGGAAACATGATTTCTCCATACAATCTCTGGGCGTAACGGATGGATATTCCCCTCCCGGGGCGGAATGAAAAAAAAAAGAACATTCGATATGTAATTACCTTCCATATACATCGTCACGGTGTTGTCAGGAATTCAATATGCACCTATGACACTGGCGGTGTAACGCAAAGGAAATAAATGTTTCTTTGGCTTTGTGGAGGAGGGCAAGAGCTACCACGACTGTTCATCATAAGCAGGTCCAACCCTCATCTGATCCTGGGAGATGTCTCACCATGCCAACAAGTTCCTGTGAAAACACACACACATACACACACACACACACACACACACACTCCCCCCACCAACTACATCTTTATGTGGTATTTGTAATGGCTGTGTGAGACTCTGTCGCAATATATATTTTTATTCTTATTAACTGCATGGGTGCAATTTATTTTCCTCTCAGGCGATGGAGGTGGTTGGGAGTGAGGCTAACTCTGGTCAGAGCTGATAAGCTGCTGCTCACACGCAGGCCTGCTGGAGGGACCAGATTTACCAGGAAGACAATATCCACGAGGTCAGACGCACACATGCGCAAAAACACGCACACAGACACACACACACACACACACTCACACGCACACTCGTTATACTTGAGAAGACACCAGCTACATTTCTCTAACCTTTCAGGAAAATCAAATATACCAGTGTTTTTCCAACTGGGTCTCTGATAAAGAAAAAACTCAGCAACGATACAAGGAGATATGGGAGGAACTGAGGTAAAGAAGCAAGGAATGTAAATGAGAGAATGAGCATCAGTGAGAGGGAGACTTTAAGCCCAGGAAGCGGTAGGACTCCTTAGTGTTGACTGTGGAGTAACCCAGGGTGACCACACATGAGTGTGTGAGGGGGGTGTTGTCCGTGAACTTCAACAGCTTGGCGGACTGATGACTGGAGGTGCAGCTGTTGGTGTACAGGGAGAAGAGCCGAGGGGGAGGGACGCAGGGAACCGGTGCTGATGGGTCAGAGAGTCAGAGACGTGTTATTATGGAACCAACGCAGCTTCTAAGCAAGACCCGCCCTTCAATAGCATTCACAAGCTACTATTGGCCAGGTCTGATCTGTACATGTTATTGCTAATAATCTTTATTCTATAGAATAGAATACGTTTTATTGCCATTGGACGGCAGCTGTCCAAATAAACTTTTTCCGGAACTCACTCCAGCGGTACACAAATAAACTGACAGTACCCTTTTAAAGGCAAAAGACACAGAATTAAAAAAAAATATAGTAAATACAATGATAAGAATCAGATATTCCACATTTGTATTTGCAAAAAGACTGCTATTGCACCATTATTTCTTAGTGTTCAGTTCTTTTATGGCACATGAATACATATTATTTATTTAGCTTTTTGGCCCCGTTGAGTGTGACCTATTTTGTCTTGCTTATCTATCACAGCACTTTGTAAACTTGGTTTTTAAAAGGTGCTACATAAGTAAAAAAGGTTATTATTACTTACATTCTCTCCTTTTTTAAAACATATATTTTGATTATGTCTGTTTGACTTTTAAATAGCAGATGAGGTACAACAAATGAGGAAAATGGTGGAAAGAAATGTGAGATACGTGGGAATATAGGCCACACAACTGGCCAAACAAAAGTACCTTTTATGAAGATTTTATTTAGATTATTTTCCTGTGCAGGAACATTCCTTCCAGCTCCTTGTGAGGTGTGTTTCAGTTGTATTTCATCGAACATTTCATTAGAGCAGAGGGACTAAACTTCCTTCCCTAACCTTAAACAGGTGGTTCTTATAGTAACGCTGACGACGAAGGTCCCGTAACCTTAAAAAACTTCTAATGAACCACGGGCTTTACCAGTGAGTTTTTGTGCCGAAACCTAACCAAACCTTAACCATAGTGTTGCCTGGTGTCACATTATATGAACAAATGTATTTTTAAATAATATTCCGCAATACAAGTGTTGCAAGGAATCTAAAAAGGGATTGATTTCCCAGTGATACTGGGCTGTTATTAACATGAGTTGTAACTAGAGCCCGACCGATAAAGGATGTTTAAGGCCGATACCGATACAAACATTTGGTTAATAAAAAATCTGATATTCTGATATATCGGCCGATGTATATCTTTTAAAATAAATCAAGAAACGCGTAACAAAACTTAAACAGATTTCCCTACCATTAGTTATTTGTAGTTATTTATGAGTTCTCACTAAAGTAATATGATAATAATGTGTTTTATTGTCACAACAGAACAGAGGAACATTAAAATATATTAAAGTTCTGATAAATAAAATGTATAAAAATACAAACTTAAGATATGAAACTTAAAAGTCCTTTGAACAAAAACACAACAACTAAAAAAAAATGTAATCAGTGTTGCCAACAGGGACGTAGTAGAGCGCCCTCTGGAGGACAAACTGTGCAACGCCAACACGCATAACATGGTTGACCATCCGTTTAAAAAATTTTTTTTATTTAATTTAACATTTTTAATTTTTTTTTTTAAGTTGGCCATTATAAATGCCAGTACCGAAGGAAATGCCTAATTTGGTATCCGATATCGGTCTAGTTGTAACATGGTAGTTATTGTGGTTTGTGTTTGTTGTAGTCGCCTAAAAAGGACCTGGAACATTTCGTACCTCCTGAGCAAAAATGAAGTTCCAGGGAATCTGTGAATAGTGGAAACAAAAGGAAAACATGTCATAATGGCTTTATCTTCTGTTTTTTAAAGGGCCTATGTCATGCTCATTTAATAATATATATATATATATATATATATATATATATATATATATATATATATAAATAACAACCTGCGGAAGTCCAGATGGCCCATTTAAAGGCACAGTTTCTGAATTCAGGCTGTGTGCATTTCTCTGTGGATTGAGCCTTTTGATACTTTCATAATATTTATATAGCACATCAACCTACTTTATAATCAAGGAAGTTATGGAAATTTTACTTTTCACAATAAGTTACTGCAGTGGACCAGTTCTATAGGTTGGTGGAGTCGGGTTTATGCATGCATCACTCCTGTGACATCATGAACATGGAAGTAATTAACATTTCTGATGATAAGGTAGTGAGTGATGGTCATTAGCTTACATGGCATTTGAGCTCCATCACCTGAGTTCAACCCTCCCAAAGTCATGATTATTCAGTTGCGCTGCTTGTTTGTTTATGGGAAGAGGCCGCAAACACCAGTGTAACGATAAGGGAGAAAAACTACCGCTTGCAGTGCACAGTCAGGAGCACAGAGACGTCTATAAAGTGAAAGAAGCACTGCGCTGTCGGAATATGACAGCCAATCCATCAAAGAAATGGAGGCTGTGTCTAAAGCGCCAAGGAGAGAGTGCCTGGAAGTTTTATAAATAGTTGCGCCTTTTAAAGGAAATTGGAAGTTGTCAGACACATGCCATCCGCATTTTTCTGAGAATATCTCCAATTGAGGCGCTCTTTGAACATGACTGAAACATCATAACACATAAAGTGGCAGAGCTGAAAGCCTATCTGGGAACAATTGGATCTCCTGCTTTACTGATAGCAGTCTATTCATGGCCCAGTAACACAGTGTCAAGGTGCCAGGGCTAATGAATACAGTTTCCATGACATCTATTAACCTTGCTTATACTAATGCTGGGTATGTGTTTGTGTGTCACTGTCTGACGTAAATCCTCTAAAGGCTGCTCTGCAAAGAGGGCCAGTCTTAGACCTTAGGATCAACAAATTGCAAGATTTCAATAAATTGGCCACAGTTGGTGTGTGTGTGTGTGTGTGTGTGTGTGTGTGTGTGTGTGTGTGTGTGTGTGTGTGTGTGTGTGTGTGTGTGTGTATATGGGTTAGGACTGTAAAAATGAACGTGTTAATAACAAGTTAGCTCAAATTCCTTTAAACTCTGATAGGTTGAATATTCCTTCTGCTGATATCCAAATGTATTTTCATATTTTTATATCTTCTCTAAAGTATTTCATGAGAGGGACCTTTCTTCTGGGAAAAAAAAAACATTAATTTGTGAGTAATTGCAAGTTAACTAGGACACACTTTTATAATATTAATCGTGACTAAAAAATGTAATCGATTGGCAGTCCTGTGATATAACAGGTAAAGCCTAGTGCTAAAAAAATTCTAATAGAGATTGACTCTGACTCTTCTGTGTGCGTGAATGCATGCGTGTGTGTGTGTGTGTGTGTGTGTGTGTGTGTGTGAATTTAGTGTTTGAAGTGAGGGATGAACATTTTATTTTTGAAACAGTAAACAACTGCAGTCTTGCATAAAATCAACAGATTGGGTTGTCTATTTCTCCAATGATATATAACTTTGGTATTTACTCTCAGAGGTGATATTGAACAAAATATAAAGACAACATTGCAAAACTTTGCACCATAAATTTCCAGTAATATACTGGCAGCTGCTTTGACAGTAAACTACTGTTTATTTACAGTTTGCATCGTTTTTAAATGTTAAGGTATTTTGTCTCAGTGTATTGTTTGTAATTGTTTGTAACTGTTTATTTCTTAAATATGTAAAAAAAAATGTGACCACAAATAATGTTAAGGCATATTACATTAAATAGACAGACTGTTTCTTACTGTATTATTTGAATTTACAATAATATTCTGGCTGCAGTGTAATTCCCGCCTTCTTCTTTGTTTTCCCAAGATGCATTGGTATTAACAGTAAATACCTGTAACCTTTCACAGCTACTGCTGTACTATTATTTTCTCCCAGAATGCCTTGCCATTTACAGTATGATCCTGTATGACATTAAATCAAAGAACAGGTTTAGGGCATTTCCTCTCTAGCTGGGACATGCTGGGAGCGATGGGACTGCTGTGGAGAGCCAATGAGGTGGAACCACGTATCAGCTAATTTAAATAGCTCACGTCACTGGATTGTGTCAACAGTTAACTTCATTAAATATTGCATGTGGGGGTGCCTGGATAGCTCACCTGGTAGAGTGGGGGCCATGTAAATGTAAATGTGCTGTTTTTATATAGCGCTTTTCCAGTCTTAACAACTGCTCAAAGCGCTCTTACATCTACAGGACACATTCATACACTGTGGCCGAGGCTGCCGTACAAGGTGCCACCTGCTCATCAGATAAACATTCACACACATTCACACTAAGATGTGTAGCTCGGGGTTCAGTGTCTTGCCCAAGGACACTTCGACATGGGACTGCAGGGGCGGGGATCAAACCCCCAACCTTCCGCAGGCAACCGCTCCACCACTGAGCCACAACCGCCCCAATGTACAAAGGCTCAGTCCTGGTTTCAGCGACCGCAGGTTTGACTCCGACCTTCGCCCCTTTGCTGCATATCATTCCCCCTCTCTCTCCCCGCTCACATCTTCAACTGTGCCATATAATAAAGGCCTAAAATGCCCCAAAAAATCATCGTAAAAAATGTATATTGTTTTCTTTTGCGGAGTTTAAATGTTCCACCAAAACAAAATCCCCCCCGAGACTGTTTTGCAGAGCCACCTTTGCTGCGTCCGGAGCTTAGCGCCGCCCAAGACGATTGGGATTGGTTTAAAGCCCATGTTGCAAGTTAACCACCACTGTTGATTATTGGGTACAAAAAGCACTCAAGATATGTGTATCATTTTTAAAAATGTCTCCAAATAGTTTTAAAAGTTAGTTTTTGGTCATTTTTGGTATTCGCGGGTTTATGGAGTCAATTCGGCGATGACGTCACTCAAGGGAGTTAAGTCTCAGCCTGGCACTAGAACTACGGTGACTGACTGGGATGAGGAAGAGGAGGAAAGGCCAGCAGCCGAATAATTACCAACCTGACAGACGTGAGAGGGCAAATGAGGAATTGTCAAGATTGTGGGGAAGTCTCCTTCATTTATCTCCTTCATTTATCTCCTTTATTTAGCAACGCAGCAGTGCAGACAATGACTTTACTTTTTACGGTCAGTGAATAGCAGCGAGTGAACGTCAACGTTTTCTCTCGATCTAGTGACAGGGATCATGTTGTTAGTTCAGATAAGTACTGGCACACATATCTAGATATAGGAATAGAAGGCATCCCCGAGTGTTATTTCTAAGTGTTTACCTCTAACCTCCGGTGAAAACGTGTCGCTGTTTGGCCGGTGCTTGTGTGTGTGGCGGCGAAGCTGCGGTGGAGAGCGGCTGCTGTAGGCAAGTGAGTGGGTGGAGAGTGGGTGCTGTAGGCGAGTGAGCCTCCGGTCGGGAAGCTCATACCGCTCACACTCGGGCTACTCTTCATTTATTTTTAACGTCATGAATGAAAATAATGTCCAGGATCTCAGGGGAAAGAAACGATATGCGTGTCTCCATTTCAAACATCACTGCAGGTTGATTGTGGGCGACAACGCCGTCGTGGTTAGCTCGCCGAAACTCTACTGCCGAAGTTGCTGGCTACACAACGTTAGCTATATCCGCTAGCATCCGTACAGGCTAACTATAGCCAGTTAGCTTTGTGTGTAACGTAACAAAAACCCACCCATCTCTTAGGAGCGAAGCTTACTATTCCATTCAATACAATTATGGTACAAAAGGTGCACTAATGCCACATGTATGATGTTGACAACATGGACGCATATATAGGCAACACCAAAGGCAGTCGTAATATTTACCTAGCAGGCTAGGCTAACGCTGTTGTCTAACGTTCGGCGGCGTACGTTGCTAGCTCTAAACTTGTGAAAAGCCGAACAACATCCCCCGTCTAATCTGTGTTTCACTTTCAGATCTTTGAATTCTTGGTTACGTCCGTCTTTGAAAAATCTACCCGCCTAACACGGACAAATTGTACCC
>NC_045746.1:22071698-22071847 GCF_008692095.1 Etheostoma spectabile | reverse complement strand
CTCGCTAGCTATACCGGTATGCTAGCTATAGCTATCTATCTCTCTCTCTTTAAATATACTGTCTATATGTCTAGCTATATATTTAGGCTATCTATGTATATGTCTGTATTATCTATAATCTGTTGCTGAACACTCTTTCTTACACTGTT
>NC_045746.1:22060955-22071673 GCF_008692095.1 Etheostoma spectabile | reverse complement strand
AAATTTCTCTCAACCACATTTTTTATTCTCATTCTTATCATTTTGGTGCTGGTGATTTTCCTTTGGGGCTGGCTAAAACCTCTTTGTGGGGACGCCAAAAATTCCTCTATGCAGGAAAGACAAGACTAATATACATACATAATGAGGGTTGTGTAGAGTCAATTCCAAGTAAAATACCTTCAGTCAAAGTCGACAGAAACCAAACACACTTATGAAATGCTGTTTTTGGTCGTCTTTTCATTTTTCCAACTTTCACAACTTTAGTTTTGGTTAAAATAATCACATAGTTTACCGAATTTATGTAAAATATGTTGGCTCCAGCACGCTAAAAGTGTTGCTTTTATAAATGGAGTCTGGTGGGTTTAGCGCTACAACTTCAGAGCCGTTCCTAGTTAAACGAAAGGTCACAAAGAGTTTTTAAGGCCTATCTCTGTAGGGCTCCTTTCCTAATGTTGTCAGACACTTAGAATATTAATCTGATTCTGTCAGCGGCAACCGGCACTTTTGTGAAGTAAATATAAGCTGGACATTTGCCCTATCACCTTCCTTATAGCTTGTTTCGCTGTTGCAGACTGCAGTGATCTCGTTTATAACTGGACCAATGTCAAAGATTGTTGTTCCCATCAGTCACTTAGACACAAAACATAAGAAATAGAGTCCAGGTTGGAAAAAAACAGTACATTTAACATTCCTTCATTAACGGCCAAGTGAAAGGGCCTCAACTCCCACTCTTATACTGGAAATCCTTTTTTTCCCGTGTTGCAGACTGGAGCACATCGTGGAGTCCTTTCACGTAAACTGCCACAAAATCCAACACGTTATACTTTCATTCTCTTCTTCTGCTCATTCCTTCCTATTTCACAAATATCGGGAAGCCTACCACAGAATAGCACTGCGTTGGTGGCAGTTCTCACAAAACATTTCCTCTAGCAACACAATGTTCAATTAATCATAATTGTAGGAGAACTCATGTTTCCACTGTAATAGAGCATCCTTCTTATTTCACAGGAAATGTATCACGTGCAGCATTGCCAGAAGTATATTTACCACGGCGCGATATCCCAGACTGCTCTACCTGTTTTGATATGATGTAAATGGTGTGTTTTGAGGACTTGAGGAAACATGATTTCTCCATACACTCGCGGCGTAACGGATGGATATCCCTCCCGGGGCGGAAGAAAAAAAAAAGAACATTCGATATGTAATTACCTTCCATATACATCGTCACTGTTGTCAGGAATTCAATTGCACTATGACACTGGCGGTGTAACGCAAAGGAAATAAATGTTTCTTTGGCTTTGTGGAGGAGGGCAAGAGCTACCACGACTGTTCATCATAAGCAGTCCAACCCTCATCTGATCCTGGAGATGTCTCACCATGCCAACAATCCTGGGAAAACACACACACATACCCACCACACACACACACACACCTCCCCCCCCCAACCAACATCTTTATGTGGTATTTGTAATGGCGTGTGAGACTCTGTCGACATATATATTTTTTCTTATTAACTGCATGGGTGCAATTTATTTCCTCTCAGGCGATGGAGGTGGTTGGGAGTGAGGCTAACCTGGTCAGAGCTGATAACTGCTGCTCACACGCAGGCCTGCTGAGGGACCAGATTTACCAGGAGAACAATTCCACGAGGTCAGACGCACACATGCGCAAAAACACGCACACAGACACACACACACACACACACACACCACACACGCACACTCGTTATACTTGAGAAGACACCAGCTCATTTCTCTAACCTTTCAGGAAAATCAAATATACCAGTGTTTTTCCAACTGGGTCTCTGATAAAGAAAAACTCAGCAACGTACAAGGAGATAGGAGGAACTGAGGTAAAGAAGCAAGGAATGTAAATGAGAGAATGAGCATCGAGAGGGAGACTTTAAGCCCAGGAAGCGGTAGGCTCCTTAGTGTTGACTGTGGAGTAACCCAGGGTGACCACACATGGTGTGTGAGGGGGTTTTGTCCGTGAACTTAAACAGCTTGGCGGACTGATGACTGGAGGTGCAGCTGTTGTGTACAGGGAGAGAGCCGAGGGGAGGGACGCAGGGAACCGGTGCTGATGGGTCAGAGAGTCAGAGACGTTTTATTATGGAACCAACGCAGCTTCTAAGCAAGACCCGCCCTTCAATAGCATTCACAAGCTACTATTGGCCAGGTCTGATCTGTACATGTTATTGCTAATCTTTATTCTATAGAATAGAATACGTTTATTATTGCAATTGGACGGCAGCTGTCCAAATAAACTTTTTCCGGAACTCACTCCAGCGGTACACAAATAAACTGACAGTACCCTTTAAAGGCAAAAGCACCAGAATTAAAAAAAAATATAGTAATACAATGATAAGAATCAGATATTCCACATTTGTATTTGCAAAAAGACTGCTATTGCACCATTTTTCTTATTGTTCAGTTTCTTTATGGCACATGAATACATATATTATTTAGCTTTTTGGCCCCGTTGAGTGTGACCTATTTTGTCTGGCTTATCTATCACAGCACTTTGTAAACTTGGTTTTTAAAAGGTGCTACATAAGTAAAAAAGGTTATTATTACTTACATTCTCTCCTTTTTTAAAACATATATTTTGATTATGTCTGTTACTTTTAAATAGCAGATGAGGTACAACAAATGAGGAAAATGGTGGAAAGAAATGTGAGATACGTGGGAATATAGGCCACACAACTGGCCAAACAAAAGTACCTTTTATAAGATTTTATTTAGATTATTTTCCTGTGCAGGAACATTCCTTCCAGCTCTTGTGAGGTTGTTTCAGTTGTATTTCATCGAACATTTCATTAGAGCAGAGGACTAAACTTCCTTCCCTAACCTTAACAGGTGGTTCTTATAGTAACGCTGACACGAAGGTCCCGTAACCTTAAAAAACTTCTAATAACCACGGGCTTTACCAGTGAGTTTTTTGTGCCGACCTAACCAAACCTTAACCATAGTGTTGCCTGGTGTCACATATATGAACAAATGTATTTTTAAATAATATTCCGCAATACAAGTGTTGCAAGATCTAAAAGGGATGATTTCCCAGTGATACTGGGCTGTTATTAACATGAGTTGTAACTAGAGCCCCCCGATAAAGGATTTTAGGCCGATACCGATACAAAACTTGGTTAATAATCTGATATTCTGTATATTCGGCCGATGTATATCTTTTAAAATAAATCAAGAAACGCGTAACAAAACTTAAACAGATTTCCCTACCATTAGTTTTTAGTTATTTATGAGTTCTCACTAAAGTAATATGATAATATGTGTTTATTGTCACAACAGAACAGAGGAACTTAAATATATTAAGTTCTGATAATAAAATGTATAAAATACAAACTTATGATATGAAACTTAAAAGTCCTTTGAACAAAAACACAACAACTAAAAAAAAATGTAATCAGTGTTGCCAACGGGACGTAGTAGAGCGCCCTCTGGAACAAACTGTGCAACGCCAACACGCATACATGGTTGACCATCCGTTTAAAAATTTTTTTTATTTAATTTAACATTTTTAATTTTTTTTTTTAAGTTGGCCATTATAAATGCCAGTACCGAAGGAAATGCCTATTGGTATCCGATATCGGTCTAGTTGTAACATGGTAGTTATTGTTGTTTGTGTTTGTTGTAGTCGCCTAAAAGGACCTGACATTTCGTACCTCCTGAGCAAAAATGAAGTTCCAGGGAATCTGTGAATAGTGGAAAACAAAGGAACACATGTCTAATGGCTTTATCTTCTGTTTTTTAAAGGCCTATGTCATGCTCATTTAATATATATATATATATATATATATATAATATATATATATATATATATATATATATATAATAACAACCTGCGAGTCCAGATGGCCCTTTAAAGGCACAGTTTCTGAATTCAGGCTGTGTGCATTTCTCTGTGGATTGAGCCTTTGATACTTTCATAATATTTATATGCACATCAACCTACTTTATAATCAAGGAGTTATGGAATTTTCTTTTCACAATAGTTACTGCGTGGACCAGTTCTATAGGTTGGTGGAGTCGGGTTTATGCATGCATCACTCCTGTGACATCATGAACATGGAATAATTACCATTTCTGATGATAAGTAGTGATTGATGGTCATTAGCTTACATGGCATTTGAGCTCCATCACCTGAGTTCAACCCTCCAAAGTCATGATTATTCAGTTGCGCTGCTTGTTTGTTTATGGGAAGAAGGCCGCAAACACCATGTAACGATAAGGGAGAAAAACTACCGCTTGCAGTGCACAGTCAGGAGCACAAGACGTCTATAAAGTGAAAGAAGCACTGCGCTGTCGGAATATGACAGCCAATCCTCAAAGAAATGGGCTGTGTCTAAAGCGCCAAGAGAGAGTGCCTGGAATTTTTAATAGTTGCGCCTTTTAAGGAATGGAAGTTGTCAGACACATGCCATCCGCATTTTTCTGAGAATATCTCCAATTGGGCGCTCTTTGAACATGACTGAAACCTCATAACACATAAAGTGGCAGGCTGAAAGCCTATCTGGGAACAATTGGATCTCCTGCTTTACTGATAGCAGTCTATTCATGGCCCAGTAACACGTGTCAAGGTGCCAGGGCTAATGAATACAGTTTCCATGACATCTATTAACCTTGCTTAACTAATGCTGGTATGGTGTTTGTGTGTCACTGTCGACGTAAATCCTCTAAAGGCTGCTCTGCAAAGAGGGCCAGTCTTAGACCTTAGATCAACAATGCAAATTTCAATAAATTGGCCACAGTTGGTGTGTGTGTGTGTGTGTGTGTGTGTGTGTGTGTGTGGGTGTGTGTGTGTGTGTGTGTGGTGTGTGGGTGTGTGTTGTATATGGGTTAGGACTGTAAAAAAGACTTGTTAATAACAAGTTAGCTCAAATTCCTTTAAACTCTGTAGGTTGAATATCCTTCTGCTGATATCCAAAGATTTTTTCATATTTTATATCTTCTCTAAAGTATTTCATGAGAGGGACCTTTCTTCTGGGAAAAAAAAACATAATTTTTGAGTAATTGCAAGTTAACTAGGACACACTTTTATAATATTATCGTGACTAAAAAATGTAATCGCTTGGCAGTCCTGTGATATAACAGGTAAAGCCTAGTGCTAAAAAATTCTAATAGAGATTGACTCTGACTCTTCTGTGTGCGTGAATGCATGCGTGTGTGTGTGTGTGTGGTGTGGTGGTGTGTGTGAATTTAGTGTTTGAAGTGAGGGATGAACATTTTTTTTGAAACAGTAAACAACTGCAGTCTTGCATAAAATCAACAGATTGGGTTGTCTATTTCTCCAATGATAATAACTTTGAGTTACTCTCAGAGGTGATATTGAACAAAATATAAGACAACATTGCAAAACTTTGCACCATAAATTTCCAGTAATATACTGGCAGCTGCTTTGACAGTAAACTACTGTTTATTTACAGTTTGCATCGTTTTTAAATGTTAAGGTATTTGTCTCAGTGTATTGTTTGTAATTGTTTGTAACTGTTTATTTCTTAAATTGTAAAAAAAAATGTGCCCACAATTGTTATAAGCATATTACATTAAATAGACGACTGTTTTCTACTGTATTTTTGATTTACTAATATTCTGGCTGCAGTGTAATTCCCTGCTTCTTTCTTGTTTTCCCAAGATGCATTGGTATTAACAGTAAATACCTGTAACCTTTCACAGCTACTGCTGTACTTTATTTTCTCCCAGATCCCTTGCCATTTACAGTATGATCCTGTATGACATTAAATCAAAGAACAGGTTTAGGGCATTTCCTCTCTAGCTGGGACATGCTGGGAGCGATGGACTGCTGTGGAGAGCCAATGAGGTGGAACCACGTATCAGCTAATTTAAATAGCTCACGTCACTGGATTGTGTCAACAGTTAACTTCATTAAATATTGCATGTGGGGGTGCCTGGATAGCTCACCTGGTAGAGTGGGGCCATGTAAATAAGTATGTGCTGTTTTATATAGCGCTTTTCCAGTCTTAAAACACTGCTCAAAGCGCTCTTACATCTACAGGACACATTCATACACTGGGGCCGAGCTGCCGTACAAGGTGCCACCTGCTCATCAGATAAACATTCACACACATTCACACTAAGATGTGTAGCTCGGGGTTCAGTCTTGCCCAAGGACACTTCGACATGGGACTGCAGGGGCGGGGATCAAACCCCCAACCTTCCGCAGGCAACCGCTCCACCACTGAGCCACAACCGCCCCAATGTACAAAGGCTCAGTCCTGGTTCACGACGCGAGGTTTGACTCCGACCTTCGCCCCTTTGCTGCATATCATTCCCCCTCTCTCTCCCCGCTCACATCTTCAACTGTGCCATATATAAAGGCCTAAAATCCCCAAAAAATCATCGTAAAAAATGTATATTGTTTCTTTTGCGGAGTTTAAATGTTCCACAAAACAAAATCCCCCCCGAGACTGTTTTGCAGAGCCCCTTGCTGCGTCCGGACTTAGCGCCGCCCAGACGATTGGGATTGGTTTAAAGCCCATGTTCAAGTTAACCACCACTGTTGATTATTGGGTACAAAAAGCACTCAAGATATGTGTATCATTTTTAAAAATGTCTCCAAATAGTTTAAAAGTTAGTTTTTGGTCATTTTTGGTATTCGCGGGTTTATGGAGTCATTTCGGCGATGACGTCACTCAAGGGAGTTAAGTCTCAGCCTGGCACTAGAACTACGGTGACTGACTGGGATGAGGAGAGAGGAAAGCCAGCAGCCGAATAATTACCAACCTGACAGACGTGAGAGGGCAAATGAGGAATTGTCAAGATGTGGGGAAGTCTCCTTCATTTATCTCCTTCTTTATCTCCTTTATTTAGCAACGCAGCAGTGCAGACAATGACTTTACTTTTTACGGTCAGTGAATAGCAGCGAGTGAACGTCAACGTTTCTCTCGATCTAGTGACGGGATCATGTGTTAGTTCAGATAAGTACTGGCACACATATCTAGATATAGGAATAGAAGGCATCCCCGAGTGTTATTTCTAAGTGTTTACCTCTAACCTCCGGTGAAAACGTGTCGGTTTGGCCGGTGCTTGTGTGTGTGGCGGCGAAGCTGCGGTGGAGAGCGGCTGCTGTAGGCAAGTGATGGGTGGAGAGTGGGTGCGGTACGAGTGGCCTCCGGCGGGAAGCTCATACCGCTCACACTCGGGCTACTCTTCATTTATTTTTAACGTCTGAATGAAATAATGCCAGGATCTCAGGGGAAAGAAACGATATGCTGTGTCTCCATTTCAAACATCACTGCAGGTTGATTGTGGGCGACAACGCCGTCGTGGTTAGCTCGCCGAAACTCTACTGCCGAAGTTGCTGGCTACACAACGTTAGCTATATCCGCTAGCATCCGTACAGGCTAACTATAGCCAGTTAGCTTTGTGTGTAACGTAACAAAAACCCACCCATCTCTTAGGAGCGAAGCTTACTATTCCATTCAATACAATTATGGTACAAAAGGTGCACTAATGCCACATGTATGATGTTGACAACATGGACGCATATATAGGCAACACCAAAGGCAGTCGTAATATTTACCTAGCAGGCTAGGCTAACGCTGTTGTGCTAACGTTCGGCGGCGTAGCGTTAGCTAGCTCTAAACTTGTGAAAAGCCGAACAACATCCCCCGTCTAATCTGTGTTTCACTTTCAGATCTTTGAATTCTTGGTTACGTCCGTCTTTGAAAAATCTACCCGCCTAACACGGACAAATTGTACCCACCTTCCTACCGAGCTAGCTAACCTACAGCTAGCTAGCTCGCTAGCTATACCGGTATGCTAGCTATAGCTATCTATCTCTCTCTCTTTAAATATACTGTCTATATGTCTAGCTATATATTTAGGCTATCTATGTATATGTCTGTATTATCTATAATCTGTTGCTGAACACTCTTTCTTACACTGTTGTCTTCTATCTCTCTTGTAACTCTCAATGGTCTCTCTAAGCTGGCTGGCCTATCGTCTCCCTTGTGTGACGTCATGCAATGCATTGTGGGAGAAAAGCAAACCACTGTAAAATATGACCTACTTTTTCGTGTTATTTTATGTTATGTGATACTTTTCAATATCATATACAGTGGATAACAGTTTGAGTGTTTATTACCAACAATCAATAAGTGCAAATTCGTTGGAAAATTAAACCTGCAACATGGGCTTTAAAGAAACGACCCAGAGAGTTCTTTCTACTATCCTGGAATGTATGAGCGGTGTAGTCAGACCTCATGCCACAGCACCGTGGAAGAAGGTCTGGCAACGCGAGAGCATGTAGTTATAATAATACTAATGTATACTTTATTAATCCCGCAAGGGGAAATTACAACTTATACTGGAGAGATGTCAGAGTGAGGGGGCTGCACAGGGCGCCTTTCCGTGGGCACGGAAAGGAAAGGCGGAAAGGCGCCCTGTGCAGTTGGGGGTTCAGTGCCTTGCTCAAGAGCACCTTGGCAGGGCCCCGGAACCTCTGTATGGGCACCAGCAACCCTTCAGTTCCCAGTCCACCTCCCTACTGACTGAGCTACTACCCCCAACCCTGACCCCTGACAGAACCCCAGGAGTCCCTGAGCCCCTGTTTGACAACCACTGTATTAAATAGAAATAAAAGCATTTGGTTCTATCTTCATCAAATTGCATTATCAGATTAATTCTCGTGAGAGCTGAAAATGACACTTCTTTAAAATACAATTTGTTCAGCATTTCTCAGATGTAATTGCTTACTGCAAGACATCGGTAGGAACTGCCAGCGGGGTAGTAATACAATTCACTTTCTCCAGATCTGGAATGGAAGTAAAGGAAAGTCTAATGAAAGATAAATGAAGAATATGGTGTCAGATGATTTACACACACACACACAAGTGGATAAATATTCCAATTTAAATGCAACATCTCGATGTGGAGGGAGGCTAAATGTACATGTAGATCAACACAGACATTTGGGTACATTTTACCTCGGGATTCATAAATAAAATCCAATGCAATTACTCCTCTTGAAATGAGGTTTTAAACATTACTTGTCACGGTGCATCCTTATAGTAATGTTTTTATTTCCTAAACCCTGTGTTATTCTTGCTCTTGGTGTAATTGCTTCTGTCCCGTGGCTCATCAAGCTGACTGATATCTGTGGTAGGACACTTTCTCAAGATCTCAGCTCTCTGCACTGAGCCTGCACAGCCTTTCCTACCGCTCCTCCTAAATCAAACTTCAATAAAGTTGCCAGCATCTAGTTTTATCTTCTGCCGCATTTCATTCTACCCCTCGGAGTAATGGGTTGAGGGTAATTTTCAATGTATACAGTGTGTTTGTGCAGCTCATATGTCCCTTTTAAAGGACTCCAGCCTCTTCTGTGCTTTTGAATCACAGTATAGGAAGTAAACATGCAGACCAAGCAGTAAAAGCGCTGCTGGGTTTTTCCTGTGTTCACCTACAGACGCTCGGTGGATATTCCAGGGGCACTGACTTTATTTCATCCTGTGAAGGGCTCATTGCATGGGTGGAAACTGGTAAAAAAAAAAAATAGTTAAAAAATGAAGCATGTATCCTTCAAAAGAAAGTAAGACACATTGGATATACACTCTACGTAGGCTACAACCAGGAGGACTTTGAGATTGTTCCTTTCCTTTTCATATAATCTCATTTTTGAATTTTGACCTGGTCTTCTGACTACGAGCTGAAAAAAGTCACACTCACTTGTAATCTGCACAATAGAGACACAGGAAATGAGGGCACAAATAGTGTGGAAGTGGCTGCCTCAACTGTCCCACCAACGGTCTGGTCTTCGGGCTCCTTCACCACCACCTCCACCTCCAGGGATTAGACTCCATCAGGGGGACATGTCTTGGCTTCTCTACCCCTTTCAAAATATTTCATAATGATGGAGTGTAATCTCCAAAGACTCTGTATGTCTCGTTACATTTCATTATGTAAATGTGCTAATAAACCTTTGCAACAAAGTCTCTCCTGATTGAAATCATGTCACACATTTATTCATGTCACCTTTTGAAAGAATTGTGTAGCCATCTTAAATGGTTGTTAGTGCTAGTGTTGTGCATATCTTAAATGAGAGTCATAACATTTACATCTTACATCTTATACTTAACTTATTACCTGTTACATAGTGTTCTTATTCTTATTCAATCAGTCACTTTATAGGTTATGTTCATATGTAATAGTTAATAATTAATCATGATCTACTGCACTGTTCGCTTTTGCACTGTCACCATTGCACACAGTCTACCATAGTACCTTCCCTTATGATGGTCATTGCATTTCTGTGAATGATTTTTATTTTAAGATTTTTGTATGTGTGATATTTATGTTTATACGTGTTTGTTGTGTTAATGTTGTCTTGCCATTTGATGCCTAAAATTTCCTTTGGGATGAATAAAGTATCTATCTATCTATCTATCTATCTTTCTATCTAAATTATTGAGAAACAACTACAGGCAATATTTGTTGTGAAACAGTGAGGTCATTAATTTGTCATCTTAATTGCCCAATCTGAATAGTATTAGTATGTACATCTATGTCTGAATAGTATTCTAATGTGTGTTTGTTTTTCCTTTATCACATGACCTCTGTCACAGCAATCAAATACAACTGAGGAAGGGCGCCTGGGTAGCTCGCGTGGTGGAGCCCCCCCATGTATAGGGGTTTACGCAGCGGCCGCGGGTTTGACCCCGACCTGCAGCCCTTTGCTGCATGTCG
>NC_045746.1:22060017-22060945 GCF_008692095.1 Etheostoma spectabile | reverse complement strand
CCCCTCTCTCTCCCCTTTCATGTCTTCAGCTGTCCTATAAAAACAAAGTCCTTAAATAGCCCAAAAATAATCTTCAGAAAACAAGAAAATACACCCGAGGGAGGCCAAATTGTAGGCCGAAATGTTAAGGGCCTTGTTTGCACTACTGAAGAATTTTTTCGGAGAATTCAACTGTAATTGAAGGCGCTCTGTAGGACTTGTGCATACTTAAAATGATTTTTTCTTTTACATGGCAGTGCACTTTAAAATCACCAAAGCATCTGATCTACTTGGTAAAACGTTGAAATCCCACCTGGCCTCACTAACATTATCACATGACCAACGTCAGTTCAGTCCCGCTCCCTCCAACACTATCTGGCTGCATCCCAGGCTCGATGGTGATCAAATCAGAGCAGCAGAGAAAACGATGAATATGCTGATAGTGACGATGACAACGATGGCTACTGTGATATCCCCAACGTGTTTGGATGCAAGCTGATAAAAAAACAAAAACCTGCCTCTTTCCAGCACAATGCAGGGCCATTTGTCATCACGTAAAGACAGTTGTAATCATCCCTTTGGCTTGCCTACACCATCAGTCTTCTCCTTACCACGTTTCAGGATCAGTCCAAGCTCGTTTATTTTAATCGTCTCTTATTTGCTAAACTGGCAAAGTCAGTCGAGGACAATAGAAACAACGCTCATTTTAACATAACTTTTTCCTTTAAAAGGAGCGTTCCTATACAGTAACTGCATTATTTTTCAAATCATCTTCAAATCTTGGTGGCTGTGGCTCAGTGGCCAATTGGAAGGTGGAATTGGTTGGAATTGGTGGTTCAATCCCTTGCCCTGCAGTCCCATGTCAAAGGGTCCTTGGGCGAGTTGTTTCCGATGCTGCTCCATCGGAGTGTAAATGTGTGTGAATGTTTATCTGATGAGCAGGTGGCAC
>NC_045746.1:22046556-22060007 GCF_008692095.1 Etheostoma spectabile | reverse complement strand
AGCCTCGGCCACAGTGTATGAATGTGTGTGAATGGTGAATGGTTCCTGTCCTATGTAAAAGCGCTTTGAGTAGTCGTTGAGACTAGAAAAGTGCTATATAATACCCATTTGCATCTTTTTCTTTTAAGAAGATTTGCAGCAAATTACAAACTAGTTTGAAAGGGGAAATGAAATAGTGGCATATTCAGCACTCGAGAACATCTAATCTGAACCAAGTGAGGCAATTCTGGCCCAGACTTTGAAACAGAATGACAAAGGTCTGTTAATTTCTAATAACATCATCTAAAAATGCATCATCTAAATGTGTGTTTCAAACACAGTCTTTGTGAAAGCAACCTACACCCTTTTGTTTAGTTGTGTGTACTGTTATTAAGTATTCTTTGTTGTATTTCTGTTGTCAGTAGTGCTTTTGATCTTTACTCTTTCCCTCAATTTCTGTTGTATGGCATGTTTTTTTAGAAATAAAAGTGGCCTGGCTATATCTGAACAAGGAGAGTCCCAATCAGGGGCAATTCTAGGATCAGACCTTTAGGGGGGCGCAGCCCCTAATGACATTGTTACACGATTACACAATGATTAATCATTATCATTTTTTGGGGGACTGAGATGAAATTTATGGTGGCTTGAGCCCCCACTAAAAAAAGTCTAACATTGCCAATGGTCCCAGTAACAATAACAGCAATCATATTAATACATCTGTTTGTATAGCACTAGAATTTAGCCATACAGATGTTGATGATTGAATCTCTAGAGGAAGTGTTTACCAGAGTTTGGGAGTTCTGACAGCCAAAAGCCAGAATCCCCTCTGGTCAAAGAATTGGATCTGGGTACAGCTAGAAGTAACTGGTTAGATGATCTTAGACCCCGTACGGTCGGATGTTAAAAGACCTAATTTACACTCTGGGTCAAATCCAAGTTCTGCTTTAAAAGTGAGTAATATAATTGAAAATCAATTGGACAAAGTAAAAGAAAGCCAGTGAAATTATGCTCAGTGGTGTAACGTTCTTGGACTGCAGCTATGTTACTTTTATATACTTATTGAATTGCTCTTTTCTTACTCTTATTCTTACCTTGAATCGGACTGTGAGCAGCTGCAACTGAACATATTCCCTGGGGGGATCAATTAAGTGTCCTGATTCTGACTCCCTTTTGTTAATACACATTAATATAATAGCTTGGCAGCAGAAGTTTGAACCAGTTGTAGCTGGAAGTTGCTTCTGACTAATGCAGGAACCGTGGCTGTAATCATTTCAAGAAATGAATACATATACTGTACACTGGTAAAAAGTGTATGCATCTATTATATATAATATACACTTTTTACTTTTTAATGTACAGTATATCTGTATATACTGTACATGCTACTGTATGATATATATATATATATATGTATATATATATGTGTGTGTATATTGATCACAAAAAAGTAATTGAGGGCTGTTTTTCTAAGTGCTTATGCTGAATGAAACGGGGGCAATTGTAACACGCTCAATTTCTGACACGTACTCTGCACACGCTTAGTATGATCCTCTCTCTGCCTGTGGAAAAGTGGTCAAATTGAAAAAATTTTCAACAAAAAAACAGATTTTGAGGTATGACAGTTTCTTTTTAGATGACAGGTGTTGCTAGCTAGCATACAAGTATGCTATTTATCGTGGCTCAATGTAAGCAGAAAGTGTGATTATTATATAGCCTATGAATACAATGGACTTTCAACTCCATTCAAATAATAAAACACCTAGTTGACATAGAAATAGACTTTTGCTTTGAATGCATGCCTGACATCTAAAAGAATTTGAACCATATACAAAGTAAATGATTAGATAATACAGCAGTAATCTGAGTACTTTAAGGTGTGGTTTTATTTAAGATAAAGTGGGTTAATATGACTTGTGGGGGCAATTGTAGCACTCTGACTTTTTGCATAAAATGTAAGATTTTAGTCTTGTCCTTATTAGAGTAAATATATCAATTGTATCATTACTTAGTGCACATATGTTTCTTATATCAAACGATGAGTAGTGTATTTCAAGTAGTCTGTGAGTTAGTTATGAAGGAAAATGTAAAAATGTTTCCAATTGCCCATCTCCACTACACACTGGTCCAAATTTAGAACGGAATATATGTATTCAATAATAAATCATATGCTTTTTATTCATTTACCGATCTTTTGTAATAATTTATCTGTAATGTCACCATTCTGTTTCCTCCTTATATGTCCCCATGGCAACAACATCCATTCGTCTATATACGTCACAGCTGTGTTTTCTATTGTCCACATACCATGCTGCTAAAAGGAGACCTACCTTGTTCCTTGTAGTAAATACGAACTACAAAGTGAGTGCCGCTTTCCCTCTAAGTTTCAGTACGATTTAGTTCAGTTGGATTTGCCAGCGCACCGATTTAACAACGTTATTTGCTGTCTCGGATTGCTAACGTTAATGAACAGCTAGCCGGCTAAGCTAGCCCAGCTAACGTTATGTGTTGTGACTAGCACTTGGTGTTGCTAATGCGAATGCTAATTTGTTGTAAGTGCCATTTGGCACTTTTCTTAGTCTGCTATTGTCAGTCTAACCGTATTCTTACACGCTAATCCTCTTCTCATACTTGTATCTGTGTGACGCGGAGTTAAAGATGTGCATAACAGTGCAGTAAAACGTGATTGACCAGCTAACATTACAGCTAACGTTAGTGCTAGCCACATTTAGCTACTTTGCTTGGTATACCAATGTATGAGCCAGCGACACAACTGCAGTTAATCTGCCAGTGAGGTTGTTGGACGGAATGAATGTACACACTGAAACGTGTTAAGTTAAAGAATACATGTGACTACCTATTGGGCGAAGGAACAAGACTTTGCTTTAGCATTTTCGTAGCTTTTTGGTAACGTTAGCGGAGCTCTTTGTTTGCTAACACTTTGCTAATAGCAATAGCAGTGTGCACGTGAGGGGCGTTTGGGAATTTCATATTTGTCCCAATTTCAGCATCAGAGTGACCTATTATTAAAACTCATAGGCGTAATCCTTATACACGTGTGTTTCGCGTTTCTGTTGTAGCAGCTTACTTTATCACTGAGGCTTGTGTAAAGGTTTGCAAAATGTAAACAAACATCAGTCGTGGGCCCCTTCCATAAAAAAATAAGGGTAGCCATTATCCAGAACCCCCTCAAATCCAAAACAAGGACTTATGTCAAGATCCTACTTCTTGAACAGGCCGAAAAACTGTACATGTTTTGCTCTTCATGAAAATTATATAGGCAATCTCAACATATAAACTGGGAATAGTGCTACTATAAATTACTATATAATCATGTGCAATTCAGTTTACATCTTTTTTTTTTTTGCAGCTGACCTACTCATTTTACTGTAATGCTATCCTAAAGACTAAGACAATATCAAAAGGGGGCTAACGCTATGCACTCTTGTTTTAGTTCAGTGGTTCTTGACCTTTTTGGGACCAGTGCCCCCCTATAAAATAAGATGTAGTCTAATTGCCATGAATATTAAATGATTAAGGCCTATTATTGTTACTATGATCAAGAATTATCAAAAAAATCATATAATTGAATGAAAAATGTTTGACAGCTATGTTCATAGACTTATTAAAGGTAAATAAAGTTTAATATGGACTTCATGGAATTCATGCAGCTGCAGTGCCAGTACGCAGTTTATACAAGGTCCTGTCCCTTTCCCATGAAGGCAGCATGGAGCTGCACCACACATTAAAACACATGTTTTAATATTGCAGACCACAGTTTCTTACAAGTAGCTTGCTCTACCACTCCCCTTGACAAGCACTGTTTTAGTGGCATACATTCTTAGTGGTATTTCACTTACTATTGACTTTTAATATGCCGCCGATGGCACATGGCATTTAGAAACAGTACATTATATGTTACTTATGTTCCACTGGCACACCACTGATTCTTACTGATATGCCACTTTTAAATGGCACATTACTTTTGTTCAACTGACAGATACTGCTCTTCACCGACATATACTGATGATGTGTCACTATGGTTTTAGTGTCATTTTCTGATTGATTGTGGCATGCCACTTTGACAAGCTAATTGTATTTTCTCCAAGTTTTGGATGCTGGTAGAGATTGTTAGTGCAAACTAGGCCTATGTCAAAAAATATGATCACAATGATTTTTTTTCCAAATTGATCAATATCGATATTTATCACAATAAATAATATAATAATACAGACGGTTTTAAGAGTATCCTGATAATGACTGAAGCCTGAAGAAACCAGAGGGTTCATTAGTTAAACTTTAGAATATGGTTTATTATTATTTTATAACATAAAAAATAGAACGTAATTTAACAGTTAACTGTGCAAGCATGCTTTATCTGCCTTAACAAAACAGTACAGGGTGGCTGTGGCACAGTGGTAGAGCCTGCTAATCGAAAGGTTGTGAGTTTGATCCCTGGCCCTGCAGTCCAATGTTGAAGTGTCCTTGGGCAAGACACTGAACCCCGAGTTGCGCCATTGGTGTGTGAATGTGTGTGAGTGTTTATTTGATGAGCAGGTGGCACCTTGTACGGCAGCTTTGGCCACAGTGTATGAATGTGTGTGAATGGAGCATGGTTCCTGTACTATGTAGAAGTACTTTGAGTAGTCATAGACTAATTAGTATTGTAAAGCTGTGACTACTGTCACATTCCTTTTGGCGGGGCAGCTAACATCTCAAAAGAAAAGTGTATCACAAAAGCCCCGCCCTTGCACATTTAAGTACTCCGCTGTAACATAACACATTAAATATGTACTGGTTTTAAATCCCTCAAATGTTTTAGAGGTAGAAATCAGAGTAAAAAGTGCAAAATGTAAACATTTTAATTGTAAACCAGTCATTATGCTATATATTTTGTAAAACCCCATTATAGGTTTTTGGCCAGAAAGACTAGTCTGTCCACAGTCTCTCTCTCTCTCTCTATATGTAATTGATTGATGTTCTTTAGATTTATCTACCTTTGAAAGTGTATTATTTGTTATCATTGTCCATCCGATGTGTGAAGGCTATATCTCCTTCTAATGTGTGGGAGCAATCATCTTTAGGCAACATTTTGACAACAGGTTTTACATGGTAGTGTGAAACACGATTTCTCTAATAACCTTTTTTATTTTTGTACTGCTTTCCACTGCACTCATGAATCCACGTGTTTTCCTGCCGTATGGACTTCACAGCTTACCCGAACTTAAACGATTCCTTGTGTTTTGTTCTCTGCTGCTCTCCTTCTTTAGTGGACCGCAGTCTGAAGCGCCGGCAGGTGAAGCCCCTTGCTGCCTCTCTTTTAGATGCCTTGGATTATGACAGCTCAGATGACAGTGACTTTGAAGTGGGAGATGCCTCAGGTGAGCACAATCGGACTAGCCTTATGTAACAGAAACAGAAAACAGACAGAAACACTGAAGGATTAAGTTGATAGTGAAAGAGGAAAAGAAAAAAGATGAAATGAATAGCAGTACGGAGACTCAATTATGTTGTAATGGTTTTGTGTTGTGATAGGATCCGAGGGCACCGGCAACGGCAGTGACGAGGAAGGGTCCAAAGCGAGCGCTGCAGGCTCAGAGAGCGACTCGGACAACGCCGGTTCTGCAGACGACTGCATAGATGAAGAGGAGGCCAAAGACCTGGCTGCCGAGGACAACTTAACGGAAGATGAAGAGAAGACCAAACAGCAGCCTTCCTCAGACAGCTCCACCAAAGACAGCCTCGCCGCCACCCCACCCAAAGGCCGACGCAAGAGCAAGAAGGCGCCCGAGGCTGAGCCTGATCCTGAGCCTGAGCCGGATCCTGAGCCTGCCGCAGGCGCCGCCACTGAATCCAACTCAGCGCCAGGCGCTGGCAGCGCTAGCACCGAAGAGTCTCAGACCGAGCCCAAGAAATGGAATTTCCGCAGGAACCGCCCCCTGCTGGACTTCACCACTATGGAAGAGCTGAACGAGATGGACGACTACGACAGCGAGGATGATAACGACTGGAGACCCACAGCGGGAAAGAAGAAAGGAAAAGCAGCCGCTCAAAAAGGAGGAGTGGAGGAAGAGGAGGGCGGCAGTGGCAGCGCTAGTGATGACGACGACGACAACGACGATGAGGACGACGACGATGATGATGATGATGAGGATGACGACGACGACAATGCCAAGGAGGATGGTGATGACAACAGCAGCACCAACAACAACAATAACAACAGCAGCAGTGACAGTGACAAAGAAGTGAAGAAGCCCAAGAAGAAGGCAAAGAGCACCAGCGCTTTTGATGAAGAGCTGACTAATGACAGCATGTCCCAGGGAAAGGGCAATGAGGTGAGCGCAGTGGTGGAAGAAGTATTCAGATATGTAAAAATACTATGTTAGTAAAAGTACTGGATTGAAAATTTTACTTACGTAAAAGTATGTAAGTATCCTCGGGGAAATGTACTCACATTTACATACTTACAAGTATTACAAGTAAAAGTACTCAATGCAGAAAAATTCCTCACGTTTTAGAAACTGGAAATGATCCAAACAGTTCTGCCAATCAACCAAGTGATTAATCGGCCAATCATTTCAGCTGGACTTGTAGGCCGTTATATTGTTTAATTTATAATAAAAAATCATATTTTATAAACTACGTGTGTTAAGTGTACAAAAATCTTAATGTATTAAGTAACTAGTAACTAAAGCTGTCAGATGAATGTAGTGGAGTAAAAAGTACTGTAATTCTCTCTGAAATGTAGTGGAGTAGAAGTACATAGTGGCATGAAACGTAAAGTACAAGTACCTCAATTTGTACTTAAGTACATTACTTGAGTAAATGTACTTACATTTCACCACTGGATGAGTGACAACTGAAAACATGTTTTTGCTTTAGCATTCAGATCTGCGGTGCTCTCTTTTGGTATTCTGTACCCAAAATTGTTTTTGGTTCCATGACGTCACCCCACCTGAGCATTGACCAATCAGAAGGCCTTTAGCTGTCTGTCCACTGAACACATTTTTCGCATACTGTAATCAAGTTATTTTCTTTTACAACTTGTTTGTTTTGTGTACCATTGGCTGTTCTATCAAGCTATCAGTCAGAGTACAGGCTGAAACACAATACAAAAGAGCCAGACTTTCAACGCAGCCCACATCAGAGTTCTAGCTAATATCTCCTTATAGGCGGTTTTCACAACGCCTCATCAGACCGGAAGTTAACATATTGGAGGTACTCCGCATCACAACAAAGCACAGGCACTGAAGTACATCCCGAACTTTGTCAAGGAAAGTGGTTATTTATTGCTGTGTTTTAGGTTGTACCGATAGGTCAGGCTGAGAAAACCATTTTGAATATTATTGACTTCCAAAAGTTAAAAAACCGGGGCGAGAAATACCAGAAGTTATCAGAGGAAAGGAGGCGCTTGTGGTTGGCGAAGCTCAAACTCACTCAGATAGTGTACAGTTTAGATAGCAAACTGGAGCTCTTTGAAATGAAAAAAAAAGATCGAGAATCACTTGGCTACACCTTGAGTATTGCAATGATATCATACAGTTAAGGTTAGGTTGATTAAAGACGTTATTGCATTACTTACTTTGGCCTTCACAACACAACGGTTGTTAATGACTTGGTACTGCGTCTCCCTCACTCATCCACATAGCTACCATCTGGTTATAAGCCTCCAAACCTTTGTAACCTTAAGGTCTACAGCTGTGTATGGGCTCGGCAAGAAAACCATGTAGTTGACTATATCGGGATATGCAACTGAAGGAAGAATCACCGGGTAGTCATGGATCCCGTAAGGGGTAGCTGACTCGTAGGGATTGGCACCGCCAATAAACTGTAATTTCTCGAAATATCGCACCTTTTCTTGTGGTCCAAGTCCTTCCCTATATGTCTTTGCATCTAGGATGCTGCTCTGTTGTTTAGACATGGCTACAGTCACTTAAAATATCCAAAGTGCACAATACTCCACTATACTTTGTTCAGTTGTTTAGACCGAGTGCCTCCAATATGGCCGCACATCCAGGTTACTGCCCAGAACGTCACGCTGGTGAAATCCCTCTATTAGGGCTGCAACCATTAGTCAATAAATCGATTCACAGAAAAAGTAATCGTCAACAATTTTGATAATCAATTACTTGTATAATGTAATTTTGGATTCTGAGCTGAGGCGGTTTGCTGACTTGAAATGCGGCTGATTTACAGGAAGGTTACACCAAATACCGAATCAACTGGATAAGGTTCTGCCGAATTTGAAACCAAGTCCTACTGCGGAAGCACCAGTACTGAATAGAACAACGTTCATTCTACAGTGTAAGAAAGTCAGTGAAATTCACAGTGGAGACATCACTCACATTTCCCACAATATAGTTGAAAAGTGTTAGTGGTTAAATTATAGTTGGCAAAAGTTTGTATTGAATGATCAGATTCTTAGTCTTGTTGACTTATTCTCTGATTATGATAGTGCCTGATTTATTTCATAATTGTGTGAACAAGCAGCTTATATATTACATGATATAATTTCCAATGAAGATTATTCATACTTTCTCTTTATTTGGACAAAATTCTTATGGACCCTACTTTTTGCTAATAGTCAAACGGCTCAGTGAGAGAACTGCTACACTATTGAGCTCCTGATTGTCAATTTAAATGCACGTTATACCAGTTATGTAACCCACTGCCGATGAATGAGGTATTTGGCCTGCACATTGGCTACATTGTATGGCAATCCATAATACCAAACAACAATATGAGTCACAAAGTCACCATATAATTCAGTGAGAGGTTTAGATGGTATCAGAGTAATTCCAGGAGAATTCCTGCCTTTGTTGTAATCGACAGTGTCCATGAGCATTGTACATGGGATTTACTAGCTGTCAGTTATCGGATCTGTGGTCAGATCAAAGGGAGGGGACGCCGATAACTGGCTTTACAGTGTCTCTGTCTCCTCAACCCTCAGGATGCCTTGCTGGACCGATCCCAAACCTGGAGCACTCAGCACATCCTCATCTGCTGCGTCTGTCTGGGAGACAACAGCGAGGACGCAGATGAGATCATCCAGTGTGACAACTGTGGGGTGACCGTGCACGAAGGTAAGCCGCAAAGTTAAGGCTCATTTATGCTTCTGCAGAGGCTCCACGCGGATCTTTTGCCGCAAGCTACTTAAGTGGCCTAAAGTTTATACTTGTGCGTTGGTGTGTGTGCTGATTACTTTAAGGGAATAGCAGAGCCGGTGCGTGTGTGCGTGTGTGCGCGTGTGCGCGTGTGTGTGTGTGTGTGTGTGTGTGTGTGTGTGTGTGTGTGTGTGTGTGTGTGTGTGTGTGTGTGTGTGTGTGTGTGTGTGTGTGTGTGTGTGTGTGTGTGTGTGTGTGTGTGTGTGTGTGTGTGTGTGTGTGTGTGTGTGTGTGTGTGGTAGAGCGAGTAAGAGAGTGACGGTGATTAGATTTGGAGCGTGAACCACCTCTAGAGTCATAGTGGGAGAAGTGTCTCCCCTGTGCTTTCTGAAATCTGTAGCAGGAACAATTATCCCTCTCCTTGATTTCCTGTTGTTTATGGAGAAGGAGAACCAGGAAATGAGCCGGGGGGGGGGAAATAGTAATGCATTGCCAGACCTTCCTACACTCTACACAGCGGTGTGGTGGAGAGTCTGGCTAGTCCACACAGCATTCCTTGATGTGAGACAACCTGCTCTGGTCTATTGGCATTTCTTTTAACCAATCACATTCGTCTTGGGTGGCGCTAAGTGCCGAGCGGAGCCACGCAAAATAGTCTCAGGTAGGAACTTGTTTTGGTGGAACACGTTTTACGTTCAAAAGTTGTTTTAGTCGTGCAACAGAGAACTCAGATCGGACAGATAGTCTAGCTAGCGGTCTGGATTTACCCTGCAGAGATCTGAGGACCAGGTAACCATAGTCCTCAGAAATCCACCGGAGGTTAGAATTACAACACAAAGAAAGAGGAAGGTAAGGGGCAACATGTAGTTAAATGTTTGGAGAGGTGCACCTTAGTCTACAACGTAGGGTCCGGCATAGGGGCCAGCCTAGGGTCTGCATCTCCACCTACCTATGTACGTACCAACGGCGTTGATCAAACGCAAAAGCAGATATCTTTCTTTAGTGCAATATACAAGTGTGTTGATATGCAGAGCCGCTAAAGACTCTAAATCAGAGTCTCAGACCAGGTATCTGTCTCGACTACTTCATAAAGTGACTGCTTAGAGACAAGATCAATGACTCTGTGAGTTATCTCGTTTGGATTGGTGCTGTCCCAGACATCCGTAGTTAAGGCTGACCATGCAAGGTGGATCAGTGGGACACCAGTCATTTTCCATTCATTTATTTCCCGTTGTTGGACTAATTTGGACGCACCAGACAAATGAAGACAGGCTGAAAAGAGCTGCTCTTTTTAATTTGGACAGAAAACGTTTATCACAATCATTTAGTGTGTCTAGATATATGCACAGCATGTGCCATTGAACAAAAAAGTTTAGTGGTTTTTAATTTGAACTAGAATATTAATTAGAAATGCTGAAACGATTAATCGATTTGTCTCTTAAAATAAATTGATGTAATATAAGTTAATTAAGTCTTTTATCAGACAAAATTGCCAGATGTTTACTTATAATACAGCCTCTCAAATATGAAGATGTGCTGCTTTTCCTCATTTTGTAAATTGGAACATTGTTCAGGGACAGGCAGAGGATGTTAGAGCAGCATGGGCCTGTATTCATTAAGAAGACAATTTTTCAATCATCAAAGCCTTGACCGAGCATGTTTTAGATCTGTAGGCCATTGCTCTGTAGCAAGTCAAGGTCTGTTTTCTTTATCTCTGCACCTGTTGTTCTTGACACATTACAAACCTGGAGGAAGCACCTTTTGAACATCCAATTCAGACACAAAGCACAACAAAGGAGGCCTGCTCGCTATGAGATACATCCATGATTTTATCTTTGAGGATCAATATACAGTCATTTGGCCTGCTCCTTTAATTTCCCTATCTTTCTTTTTGTGAATGTGGCCAGGGCTTTTATGAGATTATTTTTGTGTTCTATTTTAAAGAAGAGAAAAACCTAACGCCTCTTCTTATCCATTTTCTTCTTTTTGACATGATCTAAATGCAGCTTGATAGGTGGACCTCTGAGTCTGCATGCTCTTGCATCTTTTTCGAGCCATTTTTCCCCCAGTTGTTTACCCCAGCCACTCTCCAAGATGAATATCTATGCGCACACCCTACACCAATCCAGTTGAATGTGGTGTGATAAGGCTGTTCTTTTAAGTTCAGTGGATGGGACAAGAACTCCACCTTATTCCACTCATTCCCACATTACAAGCATAGGGAATCCCTGCTAACGATAACTAGGTTACCATACCAGTATACTGTATTACAAAATTATTATTATTAGGTCAGTTACAATGATCTTTCAAAGAATTAAAGTGGATCACATAATCAGCTACCTTGTTCATATATGTAGTCACACATACTTAGGGCTGCAGCTATTGATTATTTTAGTGGTTGAATATTGTACAATTTTTCCATTGAGTAATCGGATAACATACTTTTGTTTTATTGAGGACCCCTTTCTTGCTATTTTCTCTCTCTTCTTGCATTTTGCAATCCAGGTCTTAAATGTATCTTTATATGGTTGGTTGATATTTTCTTCCTCTGAGACATGTCTAATCTCTCTGAAAAGTCACAGATGGGACTAAGTGGTGTGCTGTAGAGGCCACTTCCTATCTTCGTTTCCAACCTATGAATGGTCCGGGGCAGTGAAATATAGAACTTAGTTCCAGCAGTTCCTGTGTACTTGGATGGGTATATCAATAGTGCTAATGGAGGTTTAATTTATGACATATGGTCTAATCCAGGGGTCTTCAACGTTTTCCAGGCCAAGGACCCCCAAACTGATGGCGAGATGGAGCGGGGACCCCCTAATTATATATATTGTATAACATTGTGTTATATCAAACTGGTCCTATAGTGCCATGTGTGCATTGATGACTGAAAGACATCTTCTGCCTCCATTTATCTGTTTACTACAGTGTGTTGAATTCATGTTAATGTGTATTTAAAGACATTTCAATTAGTGGAAAAAATTGCAGGGGGGGGGGGGGAATATAAAAAAAGTCTAATCAACTAAAACTTTCGCGACCCCCATGCAGTACCTCGCGGACCCCCTGTTGAAGACCCCTGGTCTAATCCTTAAATTATACATCAAATTACATTATCTCCCAGGACTTTTGTTCTCATTCCTTAGTTAAGACATGTCTAGTGGTTAAAGCCAAGATCTATATAAAAAAAAAAATGATTTCCATTTTCAAAAATACTGCAAATTTATTGAAATGTCACCAGTCATGTCAACATGAAGGAATATATCCAAGAGTGGCCCCAGTAGTTTAGTAAAGTGGTTTGTGTACCTTGGAGCTGTGTTGTCAGGGGAAATAGTTCCTGGTAGATTCCATAGACTGTAAATAAAGATGCAGGACACCATTGGTGATTTTAGACCCTTTTTAAAACTTCATCACAGACCCCCCCCCAAAAAAAATTAATACATTTTAGTGCTTCAATTAAGAGTTTTTGAACTTGTCTGTTAGTGACAGATGACAAACAGGTTCAGAGGGTTTGACAGAGGTTTAATATTTTGTGTGTCTCTCGCCGATGCTAGGCACCTGTAACCCTGTCAAGGCAAGGGTTAACAGAAACATAATTTTGGCCAATTGGAGGTGTATCAAAGTTCTGCCCATACATCTGCTGGACAAATTGTGAGTCAATTCTAGCTGTCTTTCATGACGTTCCACCCTGTTTTTATAGCAACAAATAACTAATAAAAACCTAACTTTAAGAGAGCACCCACTTGAACAAACATCAGTATAATCAGAACTACCTAAACAGACAAACCATCTTTGGGGAAAAATGTATTTGACATGTGTCACACACAGGGAGCTGTCTGTTGTTACGTTGATCTCAAAGGAGCGTCCGATTCCGCTAAGGGAAGCCTGGGTTCTTCTTCTCTTGCGCCTGTCCGCGTCGCGATGCCCACACGGCCAACACTGGGGGAAAATAAGGGCAGCTCTCAGTCACGTACAACACCAAACAATTCTTTTCCACACATTCCCAGAGGACAGCTAGAGGACTTTCCTTTACTTATCTGATCACATGCGTTGAACTCCTCATTTGGGTGGCTGCAGTCCCCCTGTTGCTTTGGGCTCTGAGGACGTAGTCCAGTCTGCAGCACCATGCGTTCACCAGCACTTCCGACGATCCGTCACGGCTGCCCCTGCTCCAGCCCGTCCGCTCACCCCCATGTCCTCTCCTCCTCAGTAGGCCAACTTTGCTGTCCTCCATGTCAGTCCAACTCCACGCTCTCTCACTCTTCCTTTGTGCCTGTTTACCCGAGATCTCCTCCTCGCTTCTGGCCGGTCCGTGTTTCCCAATCAGCCCCCAGGGGGCCGTCCAGATGTTTTGGTTTAGCTTATACAGTCGATACA
>NC_045746.1:22044317-22046546 GCF_008692095.1 Etheostoma spectabile | reverse complement strand
GAAGAAAAAAATCACTTGAGAGTAAGAGCAATTCAGGAGGAATATGTTATGGTAAAATAGAAAAGAGAGAACAATATGACATACATTTAGGAGGATTCTGTTTATTCGTTATCACTGTAACCTACACATTATGTATTAGTGATACAGGGTAACGGATGACTTACCAGTGAATGCAGATGGTTGTTTGGGCTCTGTTTTCAAAGAAAATCGCTCTTTATTTGTCAAAATTAGGTTTGGCGTACTTCAAGGAAAAATTTTGGGCTCTATTTTATTTTTTTGCAATGTATGCTCCCAGTGGACAATAGAAATGTATTCACTGCAATTGCATATTCTGTTGACTAAGTAGTGGATGAATGGATCAACAGGAAAATAATTGATAAAATAATCCTGCCCTGAAGTAAAGAATCTGGATATTGACAGCTTTATATGAGTAATTGCGGGCTGGATAAAAGGGATAGTCCTGATGCTGGAGATAATATCATGTACTCATGACATGTTGACTCATTTTAGAGATCACAGAGTACTTTGTTCAAGGTTAAGACATGGTCAAACAGACTGTAAGGCAGAGATGAGAGATGAGCTGTCAGTATCTGTAACTCACACAAGTCAGTCTTGCTGCTTGACTTCCCCGCTTCTTTGTTCTCTTGCTGCACCACTGTCCGGAAACCATTACTCCCCCTCAGACGAGAAGAGAGGCTGACATGAAAGGTGTTGCACACAAGACCTGGCTTAGAGATCAAAAGCTGGAACAAGCACACAAAGTCCACAAAGCTAGCATCTACACAGAGCACATAGAGGAGTCCTGTTCTTACCAGCCTGCCTTTTGATTATCAGACTCTTGCCAGTCATACAGACAGACATCATTACCATTCCAGAAGTTCTCCCTTTGCTTTAATTTTCCCTTTACTGTAAATGCCAAAGATGGCCCTTTTTGTCACGTAGGTTAAGATTCTGGTCTGTGGATCCATGCCCCTTATTTTGTCATCAGGACATTGGCGGAGATTGGTTGACGCAGCTGGACTCTGGACTATTGAAGAAGAAGCCAGAGAGAAACTACAGTCTCAGCTCAACGTTCCCCCCTTTTAACAGTTTTGTCCCCTTATTATGTCATCAAAGCGCAACAGATTTTCAATTTCCAATGATAGGTTACTGTAATGTTAATGATACATCACCATCCAGCTGTCATCCTTTTCTCATTCAGTGATGTGAAAGTTATGTTGAATTTTATACTCCAACGGGAGTGAAATGTACTGTAAATATAATTTTCTAATTGCCCTTGACTCTTAAATTCTGGCACTATATTTGTTCACATTTAAGACTAAGACTTCTCTTTATTGATCCTTATGGGATGACTCCCGCAAGAAAATTGAATTTCCAGCAGCTTAGAAGACATTTGAATAGAGAATAAGGAGGTATAAAAAATACATTATAGAAAAAAACAGTATTAAAATCACAATAAACTTTTAGCTATAAAAACCCCTTTAGCATAAATAAAACATTTAAAAGCAGTTAGAGTTTCCAGGTATGTATGCAAGTAGATTATTGATTAAATAACTGCACATTGAAAGAGTGGCTACCACTCCTTCCCTCCCTTCCTGTTCTGTTCTGTCCTCGTTACCCTGTTTCCTCCTCCCCCTGATTGAGGAGTTGTAGAGTCTGATTGCATGAGGGACAAAGGAGTCCTTGAGTCTGTTGGTCCGGCACTTGGGAAGGAGCAGCCTTCCACTGAACAGGCTCCTCTGGCTGCTGATGACGGTGTGCAGGGGGTGGCTGGCATTGTCAATAATGTCCAGCGGTTTGTAACTCTGGTAACCACAGACTGGTAAAACATCCGCAGCAGTTTGCTGCAGATGTTGAAAGACTACAATCTCCTCAGGAAGTACAGCCTGCTCTGTGTCGTCCGGTACAGGTGGCTGCTGTGTGTTGTCCAGTTTATTATCCAGCCACAGCCCGAGGTATTTGTAGGATTGCTCTGCCTCCACCTAGGGCTGCACGATTCGGGCAAAAATATGAATCACAATTTGTTTTTTGATATCACAATTCTCTGCCACAATTTTTTTGACCATGACAAAACAAAACAAATTGGCAGTACCAACCCAAGGTTATTATATGTTTCCTAAGTTTTCATTTTTATTTCATTTTGACTGTTTGTTTTCAAATTCAGTTTAGTTTTTAAAGCAGGTTTGCTAGGTTAGTTTTTATGTTTTGAAATGCTTAGTTTTAGTTCGT